>NC_058081.1:596946794-597113292 GCF_014858855.1 Bufo gargarizans | reverse complement strand
TGACGGACAGGATACACAGATCACGGCCTCGGCTGCAAAACGGTGCATTTTCCGATTTTTCCACGGACCCATTGAAAGTCAATGGGTCCGCGAAAAAAACCGGAAAACGGCACAACGGCCACGGATGCACACAACGGTCGTGTGCATGAGGCCTAAGGAAACGCCTTCTAATAATCTATTGGGATTTCATGAAACCAACATTTGTGGCATTGTGAAGGAGTCTGTATGCCAGTATTGTCTATAGGTTTAATGTAGAGTCTATTGAAAACTCCCCTCTAAGGAGCTGCATTCACAATGTATGGGATTCTCCAAAGGATCAGTGGTCCATGACTGCCATTTTATAATATTATATTCGCTCTTCTCTCTATCTTACAAATAAGAACCCAGAAGAGATGAAGTTGACTTGTAGGAATAATTGTAGTTGAAGTTCATGGAGCCATGTTATAAAAATGAGAAAATTATAATGGACTCAGTAACGGAGAAAAATGTTCCATCACTGTGGGACCACGAGCATAAAGTATTTCCAGAGCTCCAACCCCCCTCTCTTCTACTCTTGAATCAAGTACATTGAATGCTCAAATGAAAAGAAGGGAACATACAGTATACAGCTCATATCAAGTAGACTTTAAAGGGGTTTTCTGAGACTTAAATAGTGGTGACCTATCCCTAGGTCATCAATTTCAGATCAGTGGGAGTCCGACTCCTGGTACCCCCATGTTGGATGGGGTTGTGGTGATTGGGCAAGCACTGTGACCTCTTCCTTGGCTTGTCCACGTCCATAAATCACATAGCCTTTCTGCACCTCAGTCCTATTCAAGTGAAGCTACAATACCAGGCGCTGCCACTATACAATGCTTGGTGTAGATCACATGGCACTTGTCTGAGCACCGCGACTCCATCAAACAGATGAATTCCATGGTGTCAGGAGTCAAACCCCCACATTCTGATAATGGTGATCTATCCTGGGGATAGGTCATCAATATTTAAGACCCAGGGAACCACTTTATATGTAATTATAAACTTTTGAAGTAGTTAAGTGGTTACAGTCTGTGATCAGTTTAATATACAGTAACACTTGGAAACCATTAGCCTGAGTTCTGATGGATAGTAGGGCTTGCTGGTCTAGCCACAACTCAAGCTCAGGCTATAGATAGAATAGACAGATTTTTTTGCAGTTCTATTTGCAGTCCATTCACCAGAAGATTATAACTGGCTAATTCGCCAAACATATTACCGTACCCTACATAGAGGCTAAAAAGCACCATAAGCATCATGTCCAATGGCATTAGACACACGTATTGATTTCAGGGGAATACAAAGTCATTGGAGATGTAACTGTCAGATGACCTTTTATTGACCCGCTTCCAAATATACCAGACTCCCCTTAGGCCTCTTGCACACAAATTTTTTTTTTTTACCCTTTACGTTCCATTTTTTGCATTCCGTATACGGACTGTATACAGAACCATTCATTTCAATGGATCCGCAAAAAAACGGAAAGTACTCCGTATGCCTTCCATTTCCGTATTTCCATTCCGTTTAAAGATAGAATATGTCCTATTATTGTTCGCATAACGGACGAGGATAGTACTGTTCTATCAGGGGCCAACTGTTCCGTTCCGCAAAAAATGGAATGCACACGGATGTCATCTGTATTTTTTGCGGACTGCAAAATACTGAAAAAGCCATACGGTCGTGTGCAAGAGGCCTTAGACTAACAGGGGTATTCCAGGTTCATAAAATTGATGACATCCTCAGGACAAATCATCAATATTATATACTGTATTTCCAGTCCCTACAGGACCTGGAAGCAGCTGGGTGCTGTGACTGCTATGGCCAGTCACCAGCCTCAGCCATCACATCTGTGAGGTACTATTTAGGCCTCTTTCACACGACCGTTTTTTTTTCCCGTTTTGCGGGCCGTTTTTTGCGGTCCGTATACGGTCCATTCATTTCAATGGTTCTGCAAAAAAAACGGAATGTGTTCCGTATGCATTCCGTTTCCGTATTTCCGTTCCGTTGAAAGATAGAACATGTCCTATATTTGGCCGCAAATCACGTTCCGTGGCTCCATTAAAGTCTATGGGTCCGCAAAAAACAGAATGCATACGGAAATGCATCCGTATGTCTTCCGTATCCGTTCCGTTTTTTGCGGAACCATCTATTGAAAATGTTATGCCCAGCCCAATTTTTTATATGAAATTACTGTATACTGTATTTGCTATACGGAACGGAAACGGAACCACAACGGAGGCAAAAAACGGAACAACGGATCCGTGAAAAAATGGACATACTGTCGTGTGAAAGAGGCCTTAAACTGATGTGACCATTGAGGCCTGTAACTGGCTGCAGTGGTCACAGGACCAAGCTGTTTTGCTGCTTCTGTGAGGACTGGAAGTGGCCAGAACAGAGCAGTGGTGCGGCCTTGGTCAAGTCAGTCTGCTTTTTTATGTCCAGGGGCACAGTTCCGGACGAGAGGTGTTGTCATCTCCAAGGCCAGAGGAAGTGTCATTATCATTTGGTGCCTATAGTGTTTGCTGTCGTCTCAGGCCATAGAATTTTCTAAAGATAAATTTAGGTGGAGAAACTTTAAATTTGAAAGTGAAGGGGGATACTTGAAGGGTTAGGCTAGGAAAGTAATGGCTAACCTCCGGCACGCCAGCTGTGGTGAAACTACAACTCCCAGCATGCTCCATTCATTTCTATGGAGTTCTTAGAACAGCCAAGCAAGTGTACATCTTTGGAGTTACATCTAGCCGCTAGGTCATCAATATAAGATCGGTGGGGTTCTGACACCCTATACCCCCACTGATCAGCTCTTTTGAAGGCTACATCCACTGTGTAGTTTCCAACACACTTGAATTAAAGTTGAGCTGCAGGCACAGCGACATAGCGGCCAATAGGTCAGGTTGTGGTTGGGTTGATCTGATATTGATGACCTATCCTGAGAATAGGCCATCATTTCTAAGTACCTTTAACATTCACGTCTTCTTGTAGATATAAATCACTGCAGTGTACAAAATCTATTCAGTAGAAACAGCTATTTATATGGTTTCTAACATGTTCTTTCCTAAGGGTACTTTCACACTTGCGTCAAAGTTTTCCGGTATAAAGTTCTGTCTTAGGGGCTCAATACCAGAAAAAACTGATCAGTTTTATCCTAATGCATTCTGAATGGAAAGCAATCCGTTCAATATGCATCAAGATGCATCAATTCAGTCACTGAACGGTATTTTGAAGGAGAAAAAACTGCAGCATGCTGCATTAGTCTCTCCGGCCAAAAATCCTGAACACTTGCGGGAATGCCGGATCCGGCATTTTTTTCCATTGGAATGTATTAGTGCAGACATAAAAATTTGACCCATTGACGGATCCGGTCTTCCAGTCTGAGCATGCGCAGACCTTCAAAAATGTATCCGCTTTTTTCAGATGACACCGGAGAAACTGATCCGTCTACAAATGGTTTCCATTTGCATACAGATTGCCGGATCCGTCTGCCGGAATTCAGCAACGCAAGGGTGAAAGTACCCTTAACCAGCACAGTTCTGGTTTATGCTATATAGCTATTATTATTTTTATGCACCGCTGGTTTGGTGACTTGTTTGTAGTAATACAATGTCTTTCTGCTACTTTTGGGTTATACATTGGACGTCTGCCTCATTCACACGTCGGTGTTTTGGTCAGTGATTTAGAGCCAAAACCAGGTGTGGCTCTAAACACAGAACGGGTTCAGATCTTTCCACTATACCTGATCTCTGTGAAGCCTACACTCCTGGTTTGGGCTCACAATCACTAACCCTAAGTTCACACCTGAGCGTTTTACAGCGCGTTCCTATGCGCTGTAAAACGCTCAACAAGGAGAAACCAATGCTTCCCTATGGGAATGGTTCTCACCTGGGCGTTTTACAGCGCGTACGATCGCGCTGTAAAACGCCCGGCGCTCAAACGAGTTCTTGAGCTTTTTTTGGGGAGTTTTTCGCGCGTTCCCGTACATAGACTTTCGGGAACGCACGACAATGTGTGTTCGCTTGTCTCTGTATGCGCGATTGTAAACGCCGGTACAATCGCGCATACAGAGCGCTAGTTTCAGAACGCTCAACCCAGGGTAATGGGAAGCACTGACCAAAAGACTGCCGTGTAATTGGGGCTTTAGAGTAGATTCACACATGACGGATTTTGTTGCGGAAATTGTTTTGGCAGCAAGTACATGGTACAAACATTTTTGCAACAAAATCTGCCATGTGTGAATCCACTCCTAAATATGGACATACATGTGCCTCAGATTTTTTTTTTTGTATGCATTTTTATAATATCTTTATCAATATAACAGGCATTAGCAGAAAAACAAGATAAGATTGTAATGTCAAATACGGTATATGAATGACTTCATTTGTGAAATTACAAAGACTGTAGATGGACATGTGCTTGATCTGAAAATAAACTTTGATGAACGCTTTTGATTTTTTTACCTCGTAGTGTGCAGTTTAATAAATGATAATGAATGAAAATTTTTAAATAGTTGAGCTCCATCAACAAATGGTTAAATTCACCACACATTAAGCTGGTGCTAAATGGGAATCTTGGCCTCAACACCTGTCGTATGACCAAACAATGTTGTGTTGTAGTGCAGCCACTGGAGTCACAGCGCAGCCGCAACCACAGAATTGCAAAAGAATCCAACACTGCTGGATTTTCTGCGATTCTGGGGTCATGGCAGAACCATTCCAGCGAGGAAATGCTTGGGATTAGGCCCCCTGCAAACGAATGTGTGGGCCGCAATGCACGAACACAGTCTGTGAGGTAGCCACAGCGGATTGCGGACCCATTCACTTGATCCGGATGTTTCGCTAAAAGATAGGACATGTTCTATCTTTTTGCGGAACGGAAATACGGGACGAAACCCCACGGAAGCACTCCGTAGTGCTTCCTTTCCGTACCATTCCGCATCTCCGGATTTGCTTCAATGGGTCCCCAAAAAAAAACAGAAGTTACTCCGGGTGCATTCCGTTTCCGTATGTCCCTTTTTCCATTCTGCAAAAAAATAAAACATGTCCTATTATTATTCGCATTATGGACAAGGATAGTACTGTTCTATCAGGGGCCAGCGGCTCCGTTCCTCAGAATACGCAATGCACACGGATTTCATTCGTATTTTTTTGCGGATGTTTTTTACGGACCGCAAAATACGTACGGTCGTGTGGATGAGGCCTGATGGATGATACATCTATCCATCAGCAATCGTTTGCACTAGCCTATTTTCCAGGCAAAGTAAATGTGGGAGGGACAATTGCTACCACAGTCATTCCTCATTCAATCAATTCTACTGATTATCAGCAGCACATCCTTGAATACACAGGAAGATGTTCTACCGATAATCAAGCATCTTTCACCCTGATGAAAAAAAGCCAATCATATCGGCTTATTGGTTGCACATTTGTATGGGCCAATTATTGGGAATGAGCGTTCCTATGGCAGCCATTGTGCTGCTGCAGTTAACCACCCCAGGACCGCCGCACGCAGGATTGCGTCTTTGCGGCGGCCCTGTTATTCCTCCTGGGCGCGCTGGGGAGTCATCTCGCGAGACGCGAGATTTCCTGTGAACGTGCACACACAGGCGCACGCGTTCACAGGAATGGAAGGTAAACTAGCTGATCTACAGCCTGCCAGCGGCGATCGTTCGCTGGCAGGCTGTAGATGCGATTTTTTTAACCCCTAAAAGGTATATCAGACGGTACCTGGTCCTCTGGTGGTCCCTTTTGCTTGGATCGACCACAAGAGGACACAGGCAGCTCTGTAATAAGTAGCATCAAACACCACTACACTACACCCCCCTGTCACTTATTAACCCCTGATACCCCCCTGTCATTGATCACCCCCCTGTAAGGCTCCATTCAGAAGTGCGTATGTGTTTTACGGATCCGATCCATGGATCCACGTATCCGCAAAACACATACGGACGTCTGAATGGAGCCTTACAGGGGGGTGATCAATGACATATAGCCCATATAGACTCCCTGATCACCCCCCTGTCATTGATCACCCCCCTGTAAGGCTGGCTCCATTCAGAGGTCCGTATGTGTTTTGCGGATCCATGGATCGGATCCGCAAAACACATACGGACGTCTGAATGGAGCCTTACAGGGGGGTGATCAATGACAGGGGGGTGATCACCCCATATAGACTCCCTGATCACCCCCCTGTAAGGCTGGCTCCATTCAGAGGTCCGTATGTGTTTTGTGGATCCACTGATCGGATCCACAAAACACATACGGATGTCTGAATAGAGCCAGCCTTACAGGGGGGTGATCAATAACAGGGGGTAATCACCCCATATAGACTCCCTGATCACCCCCCTGTGAGGCTCCATACAGATGTCCGTATGTGTTTTGCGGATCCGATCCATGGATCCGCAAAACACATACGGACCTCTGAATGGAGCCTTACCTTACAGGGGGTGATCAATGACGGGGGGTGATCAATGACAGGGCGGTGATCACCCCATATAGACTCCCTGATCACCCCCCTGTCATTAATCACCCCCATGTAAGGCTCAATTCAGAAATTTTTTTGGCACAAGTTAGCGGAAATTGATTTTTTTATTATTATTTTTTTCTTACAAAGTCTCATATTCCACTAACTTGTGACAAAAAAATAAAATCTCACATGAACTCACCATTCCCCTCACGGAATCCAAATGCGTAAATTTTTTTAGACATTTATATTCCAGACTTCTTCTCACGCTTTAGGGCCCCTAAAATGCCAGGGCAGTATAAATACCCCACATGTGACCCCATTTTGGAAAGAAGACACCCCAAGGTATTTTGTGAGGCGCATGGCGAGTTCATGTAAAATTAAATTTTTTGTCACAAGTTAGCAGAAAGGGAGACTTTGTGATAAAAAAAAATCAATTTCCGCTAACTTGTGCCCAAAAAAAAAAAAAAAAAAAATGAACTCGCCATGCCCCTCACAGAATACCTTGGGGTGTCTTCTTTCCAAAATGGGGTCACATGTGGGGTATTTATACTGCCCTGGCATTTTAGGGGCCCTAAAGCGTGAGAAGAAGTCTGGAATCCAAATGCCCTCCTAAAAGATACTCATTGGAATTTGGGCCCCTTTGGCAACCTAGGCTGCAAAAAAGTGTCACACATGTGGTATTGCCGTACTCAGGAGAAGTAGGGCAATGTGTTTTGGGGTGTCTTTTTACATATTCCCATGCTGGGTGAGAGAAATATCGCTCTATAATGACAACTTTGTATAAAAAAATGGGAAAAGTTGACTTTTAGAGAGATATTTCTCTCACCCAGCATGGGTATATGTAAAAATACACCCCAAAACACATTGCCCTACTTCTCCTGAGTACGGCGATACCACGTGTGACACTTTTTTGCAGCCTAGGTGGGCAAAGGGGCCCACATTCCAATGAGTACTTTTAGGATTTTACAGGGCATTTTTTACACATTTGGATTACAGACTACTTCTCATGCATTAGGGCCCCTAAAATGCCAGGGCAGTATAACTACCCCACAAGTGACCCCATTTTGGAAAGAAGACACCCCAACGTATTTCGTGATGGGCATAGTGAGTTCATGGAAGTTTTTATTTTTTGTCACAAGTTAGTGAAATATGAGACTTTGTAAGAAAAAAAATATAAAAAAAATCATAATTTTCTGCTAACTTGTGACAAAATATAAAAAGTTCTATGAACTCACAATGCCCATGAGCGAATACCTTAGGGTGTCTACTTTCCGAAATGGGGTCATTTGTGGGGTTTTTCTACTGTCTGGGCATTGTAGAACCTCAGGAAACATGACAGGTGCTCAGAAAGTCAGAGCTGCTTCAAAAAGCGGAAATTTACATTTTTGTACCATAGTTTGTAAACGCTATAACTTTTACCCAAACCATTAATTTTTTACCCAAACATTTTTTTTATCAAAGACATGTAGGACAATAAATTTAGAGAAAAATTTATATATAGATGTAGTTTTTTTCGAAAAATTTTACAACTGAAAGTGAAAAATGTCTTTTTAAAAAAAAAAAACGGTAAATTTCGATTAATAACAAAAAAAGTAAAAATGTCAGCAGCAATGAAATACCACCAAATGAAAGCTCTATTAGTGAGAAGAAAAGGAGGTAAAATTCATTTGGGTGGTATGTTGCATGACCGATGAAATTAGTATAGTGCAGAATTGTAAAAAGTGGTCTGGTCATTAAGGGTGTTTAAGCTAGGGGAGGTGAGGTGGTTAAGGATAATTGTCACATTTAGACCCTAATTTCAATTTTCATATATGTAGTTACTAATAACATGATATTCCAGAATAAGTTACTATTAGACTGACTCACCCCATATTTAATAAGATTCAGCCCTTAGCAACCAGTCTGCATAAAACAGCAATTTCACTATTCAGTTAAGATGGCCGTCACTGCCCTCACCCTGAGGCTAATCCCGCCTGCCCTCACTAGCCAGTAACAATAGCCCCCCAAAAGTGTCAGTAACCAGAGCCCTACCCCCTAAAGGGTTAATCTCCTGCAGCACAAAGTGGTCCTCTTACCACATGTTGCTTTCATTTATACACTGAGCAGACGGCAGATCTCCCTTCCCTGGTCTGCGCTGCTTCGGCTCTGCATTGTCCCAGTCTGCTGAGTGAGGGAGCGTCTGCCAAGTGCAGGGACAGAGAGAAGTGCACACAGCCCAGGCACTGTTATCAGCTGCTGGGTAGGACCTGGCTTTAATCATTTACTTACAGTCCCTGGATGTCAGTAATGTGACCTTGCACTCTGCTGCTCCGTCTATCAACAGATAGACGGACCAGGCCTAGTAACCCTATTTTAAAAATAGGCAGTACAGGGAACAAAAATGTGGCATTAAGGGGTAATTAAATACACAGTGAAAAGTTAAAATAGGGCCACCAAGGAGATATTAATCACCACAATCCAATACTCCCCAAAAAAATAATACAACAGTTATCCTTTAAAGGGATTCTGTCACCTGGATTTTAGTGACAGAGCTTTTAACATCATCACATCAGTCTGCTCGTTTTGTATTAAAATATACTAGTATTACTACCCTAAGGCCTATTTCACACGGGTGTCATGTTTTTTGCCCAGATAAGATGTGGATGCGTTGCGGGAAAATGCACGATTTTTCTGCGCGAGTGCAAAACATTCTATTGCGTCTTGCATGCGCGTGAGAAAAATCGGCATGTTTGGTACCCAAACCCGAACTTCTTCACAGAAGTTCGGGTTTAGGTTAGGTGTTCTGTAGATTGTATTATTTTCCCTTATAACATGGTTATAAGGGAAAATAATAGCATTCTTAATACAGAATGCATAGTACAAAAGGGCCGGAGGGGTTAAAAAAAAAAAAAATTTACTTACCATAATCCACTTGATCGCGCAGCCCGGCTTCTCTTCTGTCTTCTTCTTTGCTGTGCACAGGAATAGGACCTTTGATGACGTCACTGTGCTCATCACATGGTCCAATCACATGGTTCATCACCATGGTGAGGGACCATGTGATTGGAACATGTGATGTGACGTCACCACAGGTCCTTAGCCGGCAGCTCAACATTACAGAAGAAGACAGAGATCCGCAAAAACGCGATCAAGTGGACTCGGTGAGTTTTTTTTTTTTTTTTTTTTTAACACCTCCATCACTATTTTACTTTGCATTCTGTATTCAGAATGCTATTATTTTCCCTTATAACCATGTTATAAGGGAAAATAATACAGAATGGGTCCCCAGCCCAATCGTCACCTAGCAACCATGCGTGAAAATCGCACCGCATCCGCACTTGCTTGCGATTTTCACGCTGCCCCATTCATTTGTATGGGGCCTGTGTTGCGTGAAAAACGCAGAATATAGAGCATGCTGCAATTTTCGCGCAATGCACAAGTGATGTGTGAAAATCACCGCTCGTGTGCACAGCCCCATATAAATTAATAGGTCCGGATTCAGTGCGGGTGCAATGCGCTCAACTCACGCATTGCACCCGCGCGGAATACTCGCCCCGTGTGAAAGGGGCCTAAGTGTTGTCCTTTGTCTAGAAAATCGCTTTTATTAATATGGTATCCATGGCATGCGTTCGCTGAGCCATAAGCTTGCGCATACGCCGTGGATACACATGTCAGCGCCTGGAATCAGCCTCATAGGACGCACTGCACATGCGCCAGTCGGCAATGAGGAGTGAATAAATTAGCAGTGGGGCGGTGCTGGGCTCCAGGAGAAGGGGCGCGTCTGGGCTCCCAACGGCCGGAGGGACAGCCCCTTGGGCTCCTTACTCAGATAATTACCATATTAATAAAAGCGATTTTCTAGACAAAGGACAACACTTAGGGTAGCAATACTAGTATATTTTAATACAAAATGAACAGACTGATGCAATGATGTTAAAGGGATTCTGTCATCAGAATTTTGGCCTATAACCTAAACATATGGCGAGGTCCCTACTAATACACAGAATCCTAAAGTGACCTTATCAAATGTGCCTGTGGCTCTATTATCATATAAAACAGGTTTATATAACCTGTCACTCACGTCACAAATGTGTCCAAGGGGACGTCTCATGATGCAGGGTGTGCCCGGCTGCAGCCATCTCCTTTCAGTGCCCAGCGCCGCCTTCTGAATTGAAATCGCCACCCTCCCTTTCATTAGAGCCGCCTCCTCAGTTCATCGCTGCCTCTTTAACGTCAGCGCCGCCTCTGAAATCGGCAGCTCTCCTCAAGTTATACCTAGTGCGCACGCGCAGGATCTGGCTGAGGAGAGCGGACGTTAGAGAGGCGGCGATGAACTGAGGAGGCGGCTCTAATGAAAGGAAGAGCGGCGATTTCAATTCAGAAGGCGGCGCTGGGCACCGAAAGGAGATGGCTGCAGCCGGGCACCTTGCATCATGAGACGTCCCCTTGGACACATTTGTGACGTGAGTGATAGGTTATATAAACCTGTTTTATATGATTATAGAGCCACACGTGCATTTAATAAGGTCACTTTAGGATTCTGTGTATTAGTAGGGACCGCGCCATATGTTTAGGTTATAGGCCTAAATTCTGATGACAGAATCCCTTTAAAAGCTCTGTCACTAAAATCCAGGTGACAGAATCCCTTTAATGCTATACGGTTCCACTTTTTATTAAAGGAACACTTCTGCCAAAAAAGGGTATTTTTTTTTTTAAACTCAATATTCTCAGAAAATATTTTTACAAATTTCAGCAGTACTGCACCTTTTGAAATAAAATACAAATTATGGTTCTTTTGTAGCATTCAGCACACAGAGAAAAAAATCTCTATGTGGAGAGGTAATCCTCTTTTAGCATCCCTCACTATCTGTTGGTATAATGATAGTGGGCACAGAAGGCATACTGAATGCCCACCATGGTGTCATTGAGCATCAGGGTAAGGGTTAATTGGGATTTATAATTCTCACATTTTCCCGCCTTTTGTATTCTAATGAATGTCAATTTTACATTTTCTGAGGTGATTCTAATTCTGCAATCTGATTGGTACCTGGTTGCTTACCTGTTGCTGAGGTACCTGTTTTCTGCCTGTTCCTGATTGGAGAGTAAGACTTCTGGGGCGGGAAAATCGAATATTTAAGGAAGGTCGCATCAGGTCCGGAGCTTGTCCGCCACGGAGCCTGGAAGAAGAGGACGTCGTCTGAAGCCCTGGGAAGTGCCGGCGTGGCTGCAAAAGAGCTATTGGCTTTGCCGGCATTACCAGGCGGAATCCGGATAGCGGCGGTGAAGGAGTGGTGGTGAAGGAGCGACAGTGAAGGAGCGACAGTGAAGGAGCGGCGGTGAAGATTTGGCGTGTGAGCTGAGGGTCAGCACTGCTGATAGGGGCAAGGCGGAAATTGGCGCTTGCCCCTCATGGTGTCACTGAGACACGTTTTTATGTTATGGCCATGTTTTCTTCCCCCCCCCCCCCCCTTCTCTTTTCTCTCCTTGTTTTTTCTCCTCAGGTAAGCTGGCAACTGGACGGCAGGTGATTGGCTCAGGAGGGTTGCTGTCCGGTTGCTGGGCTTAGGCTATTTTTAGCCTGAAGCAAGGATTGGCGCTGGAGGTGCTGTGGCGGGAAGGGAATCGCTATTTAAGGTCGGTCACTCACCTGGTCCGGGCTGTTAGATTCTGCAATCAAGAAGGAAGCATCCTGTGTGAAGATATCGGCGGCGGCGGTGATGGCGGCGGCAGCGGCAGAGGAGCTGAAGTTGCCTGAAGATTTCAAGGTCGGCGGCGGAGTGGAGCTTTACGAAGCGGCCGGAGCGGCGTGTCAAGAGCGGCATCTGGCAGCGTGAAGCGGCGATCTCCGTGTCAAATTGTCGGCCTGCTGAGGGATCTGAAGGCAGCTGAGCCAGAGGTCATCATCCCCTTCTGCAAACGAAGTGACCGGCGCGGCAGTATGGAGTTCGGCCCGCTCGATTCGCTCCTCAGCCAGATTCACAAAAGAGCTCTCACCTGTGGTGGCGAGGAATGGCTGCGCAGGTGTCTGGCTGAGGTAGCGCCGGTGTCATCTGTGAGCGGGCCTGCTGCGCTGGTGAATGAAGAGGAAAGCAGCGGAGGTCACATGGGCTTGGGGGAGGAGCTGGTTTGCAGAGAGAGCCGGAGTCTGCTGAGCAGTGTGCCTTCCTTTTGCCCAGATCCTGCAGCAGTGAGGTATTGCGGCCTCTTTCAAAGAAGTCCAGCCAGAGGACCAATGATGCGGAGCCCCGCAGCAGCAGAAGCAGTGCCCGCCAAGGCAGGATGGTTTCTTCTGTCCCTGGAGGGTCCATGGCGGCTGGTGTTCCCGTGCGGTCTTCAAGCCGGAAGAAGAGGCCCAGGATAACCTACTCCCCGTCCAGAAGTCAAGAAGCGGCTGGGCGCCAGCGGTCTCCTCCCAAGTCGGCGGTCTCGCAGCCTGGTTCTGAGGAGATAGCTAGGCAGCCTGCTGAAGACACCATGGATGCAAGTCTTGGTGAGATGAATGATAGGCAGTTCACTCTGCCTGATTGTTTTCCGGTTAATGATAATCAAGGTTTTTCTTTTTTGCAGGGTTTAGCCAGGGTTTTTTCTGATCTGGCTCAAGGCGTTGCTGCTAGTTCTGGCATTGCCCGTCCGTCACCTGCTGCGGCTTGGACTGATCGTCCTGCATCTGTTGCTGTGAATGCTTCTGGTGCGGGGGGACCAGTGCTGGCCAATGTGGCTGGTGTGACGGAGTCATGTTTAAAAGAGGCAATGTCCTGTGAAGTGTCTCCTCTGGGTTTTCATCTGCCTAATGCTGTGAAAGAAAAAATCTGGAGGAGGGAGTATATTGATATATTATCATTGCTCCCTTCTTCCAGAGAAATTGAATAAATTGTTGGAGTCAATTAGGAAAATGTTAGCGGTAAAGAAGATGATATTGCGTGAGTTACAGAGTGTTTTGGGTTTGTTTGCCTTTGCGTCTAAGGTAATTCCAATTGGGAGGGTATTCTCTAGGAGACTGTACATGGCAACTAGGGGTCTTAAGTCTCCATCTGCACATATTAGGTTATCAAAGTCTTTGAAAGATGATTTGAGGGTTTGGGAGGAGTTTTTAGTGCACTTCAACGGGCGTAGCTTGTGGCAGAGGGAATTTGTTGAGTCTGAGGCGTTAGGCCTAGTCACGGACACAGCTGGGTCTTGTGGTTATGGGGCTTATTTTCGGGGTCAGTGGTCAGCAGAGAAGTGGCATGAATCCTGGAAAGTTGATGCAGTTTTGAAGAATTTAGTGTTATTGGAGCTTTTTCCCCTAGTGGTGGCTTTAGTAATTTGGGGGCAGGAGTTAGCAGATAAAAGGGTTTTGGTATATACTGATAATAAGGGAGTTTTATTTGCCGTGAATTGCTTGTCATCTAATAATGAATTTGTGGTAAAGCTGTTGCGTTTTTTGGTTCGTTGTTGCTTGTCTAGGAATATTTGGCTTAAGGCTACTTATATTAAAGGGATTCTGTCATCTCCCCTCAGCCAAAAAACGATTTAAAAGCAGCCATGCAGCACAGCTTACCTGGATTAGGCTGTGCTCTTTTATCTTGAAATCCGTCCAGCAGTTACTGCAAAAAACGACTTTGATCGATATGTAAATGTGTCCTGAAGGTGCCCAGAGGGGCGTTTTTTTCTTCTTAGTGAGCCCAGTACCGCCCCTCTTTCAGTGCCCAGCCCGCCTTCCTTGTACTTTCTAACCGCCGCCCCCAGCCTGCCACAGCCTCCCCTCCCTCTCCTCCCCCTCCCTCACGCCGAACGAAGTCTCGCACAGGCGCAGTACCCACTGAGGACTGCGCCTGTGCGATTATCAGGAGACTGAGGGCGGCAGCTTCATCTTCGTCACTGGGCATGCGCCGAGCCCAGTGACGTCCGATGTTAGCTCTTTCCCTCAGTCAGCCTGGTAGGATGCGCAGAGGATTGCCGATCGGCTGCTGCACCCTGCGCTTTCTCCAGTCTGCCTGCCTTTACTTAATATAATAATACCTAATTCGCCCCAACAAATACTTATTTCTTTCCTGAAGGGAGGGTGGGGAAAGAAATCGCTGGCCGTCTTCACTGTGGCAGGCAGACTGGAGAAAGCACAGGGTGCAGCAGCCGATCGGCAATCCTCTGCGCATCCTACCAGGCTGACTGAGGGAAAGAGCTAACATCGGACGTCACTGGGCTCGGCGCATGCCCAGTGACGAAGATGAAGCTGCCGCCCTCAGTCTCCTGATGATCGCACAGGCGCAGCCCTCAGTGGGTACTGCGCCTGTGCGAGACTTCGTTCGGCGTGAGGGAGGGGGAGGAGAGGGAGGAGAGGCTGTGGCAGGCTCGGGGCGGTTAGACAGTACAAGGAAGGCGGGCTGGGCACTGTAAGAGGGGCGGTACTGGGCTCTCTAAGATGAACAAAACGCCCCTCTGGGCACATTCAGGACTCATTTACATATCGATCAAAGTCGTTTTTTGCAGTAAATGCTGGACGGATTTCAAGATAAAAGAGCACAGCCTAATCAAGGTAAGCTGTGCTGCATGGCTGCTTTTAAATCGTTTTTTGGCTGAGGGGAGGTGACAGAATCCCTTTAATAGTAAGTCGAATGTAATAGCAGACTCTCTCGTGCACAGTGGGAGAAATTCTTCGCCTTGGTTCCCAATGCAGCAAAAGAAGGCATCCCGTGTCCACCTTACCTCTGGAGTCTGATTTGGCACTAATAGGCGAGCAGATTCGTAATTCGGTGGCTCCTAATACATGGAATGGTTATGCGCTAGCATAGAATAAATGGGAAGTTTTTTGTAAAGGTAATGGAGTTAATGTTTTTTAAGGTAAGGCTGGTCATGTCTTGAATTTTATTTGTAGTTTAGTTAGATCAGGATTGGGTGGGTCTGCTGTTCAGAAGACATTAGCGGGGGTATCCTTCTTTTTTAAATTGGCTGGTTTTCCTCCTGTGAATAGTTCTTTTGCGGTTAGACAGTTTTTGAAGGGTTTTAAGAAGGGTAGAGTTTTTCCGGATAGTCGTCGTCCGATTTCCTTAGATCTGTTAGGCAGATTGTTGTCATCCTTACGTTTGTTTGCTGCTTCAGGTTACGAGTTTAAATTATTTTGGTGTGCATTCGTTTTGGCCTTCTTTGGAGCGTTTAGAGTTAGTGAGTTGGTGTCTCCTAATGTTCGGTCTGTTTCTCCTTTATTGTTGTCTGATATTCAGTTATTGCCGGCGGGCATTTTTATTACAGTACGGAAGTCTAAGACGGATCAGTTTGGACGGGGTTCTGTTATTAGTCTAGGGCAGTTGCCCGGTTCTGACATTTGTCCAGTCAGGGCGGTAAGGGATTTTCTTGAGGTTAGGCCCCCGGGGCTTGGTTCCTTTTTAATTCATGCTGATAGTTCTGTTTTGTCCAAATATCAGTTTAATGCGTTTTTTAAAAGATGTTTGTGCAGCCTTGGATTAGCGTCTGAGCCTTATTCATCTCATTCCTTTCGGATTGGTGCCACTACTGAAGCGGCTAGAATGGGATTGGATAATGCTTTAATTAAGGAAATTGGAAGGTGGAGTTCTGATAGATATAAACTTTATATTAGACCTAATTTAGTTTTGTTGTAAATATTTTCTTTTTCAGGTTCTGAGCAGATCAATGTGTGGATTTGCGGGCATTCCTTTATTTTCTGGGCTGAGAAGAAGGCCTGTATGCGTAACTATGCTCAGCAATTGTTTTTCGATCTGCCATTTGTTTATATTTACTGGTTGGGTTTTAGAGGGTTAAGGTGGAAGCAGGTAGTTCCTATTATTAAAGGTGAGTTACAATCCCGCCCCCCTCCCCAGGTGATTATTTTTCACGTAGGGGGTAACAATCTGGGGAAGGCGAAAACATTGGATTTATTAGCAGATATAAAAAGTGATTTAGCTTATATTAGTCAGTTACTGCCGGGAGTTATTTTAGTTTTTTCTGAGATCATTCTCCGTTTGTTATGGAAAAACTCACAACTTCGTTTTCTTGATAAAATTCGTAAAAGGGTTAACAGGGGTTTGGAAAAGTTCCTTCCCGCTGTGAATGGTTGGACCTTCCGGCATATGGAGCTGGATGGTTCTGTTGCTGGCCTTTATAGGAATGATCTGGTGCATTTATCGGACATTGGTCTGGATATTTTTAATACAGGTTTGCAGTCAATAATTGAAAAGGCCGCGTTTTTGTTGGGGGGGGGCCAAGTCCGGCTAATGCTGGTCTTGGCTGGTGGGGTTAGTCGCCCAGTCTTTTGGGTGGACGGATATTAACTTAAGGGATTGTTAGTTATTTATTTAATTTAAAACTCAGTATGATTAATTTATTGTGGTAATATTTATTGGTTAACCCCCAGATTTTAATAAAGACCGCGGCCTTATTTATCCACAGTTGGTTGTCTGTCATTATTATAGGAATTAGTTATAAGGGGTTTGTTAGTTGTCGATTGGGACACCATGTGAAGAATATAGCGGCGCCGAAGTTCCAGAGGTGTGGGCTGTCCTAAGGAGGAAGATTTCCTGCGCAAGGGCCGAAGAAAGAAGGCGACAGTAAAGAACTCACCGGTCGGATGGAGGAGCTCCTGAAGTGACTAATTCAGCACGCCGAGTCGAAAGGAGGGGAGGTGTGGCTTCAACGTTGCCTGGCTGACGGCTTGTCGGCTGAAGAGGAAGAGGCGGGACCACGTGACGTCGCGCTGCGCAGTGACGTCACTGAACAAGCGACGGCGTCGGTGATGTAATCGGGAGGCGCTTCCCACAGCGCTGAAGCTCGGGTATCCAGGAGGATTAAAAGGCCGAGGAGGGCTTATTCGCCAGCGGAGTCAAGAAGCCGGAAAGGTGGCAGTGTGCGCTCCTCCCCTAGATGTGCGGTATTGCAGCCTGGGGTTTTGAGTCGAGCGAACTGCCGGCCTCCAGTGCCCCCAGCATGGACCGGAGACTGGTGAGGAGATATGTGGGCAGAGCTTGTCTCTGCCTACCAACATGGGTACTCAGGATAATAGGTTACTGCTTAGTTTAGCTAAGTTATTTTCTGAATGGGCTTCAGCTAGTGTGCCTGTTTCTGTAGATCAGCCTGCAGCAGTGTGGAAGGATTTGCCAGCTGATGCAGGAGCTGATATGATAAGTGTTAATAAATCAGTGAATACATTAGCCTTAGATAATGGGGTTGGTATAAGTGAAACTTGTTTAAAGGAAGCTTTGACATGTGACGGCTCTCCATTGGGGTTTCACTTGTCTCAATCCGTGAAAGAAAAAATTTGGAGAAGGGAGTATATCGATATTTTATCATTGCTTCCTTCTGCCAAAGAATCTTTTAGAAGCGAGAAGAAAGCCCTTGAAAAAGAGGAAGAAAGAAAGAGGATTGCGCCAAGATCTTTTAATAATTGGCTGCAAGCATTTTTTATTTACGCTTCAGTGTTTTGTGCGAAACATCCTCAAAGTTGTGTTGGTTTGTTTCAACATATGGATTTTAGAGGCTTACCATAATTTTGGTGGCTTCGTATGGTTTACATATGACGAAACTTTTCGTCAGAAGTTAGCGGTACACAGTAATATGAATTGGGGTTCTAAGGATGTGGGTCTTTGGCTTAGCTTGATGTTGCCACAGAAAAGTGGTTTTCAGGCTAGGCCAATTAATTCAAGGGTGTCTAGACCTGTTAGTAAAAAAGGTTATTGCTTTGCATATAATGAATCAGCATGCAGATGGCTGAGCAATTGTAGATATAGGCACGAATGTTCATTTTGTTCAGGTGCGCACCCCATGTTTCGGTGTTTTAAAAAATCTAACCAGTCCATGTTACAGAATCAATTCAATAGAGATTTTTCAAAAAGCTCAGACACCAGTGAATTGGGGAAGAATGCTTCCATGGTTAGATTTGTTTTCAGACCGTCTGAAGGCGGAGTTAATCCTTATAGGTTTTGCGGACGGGTTTTATGTTCCGAAATTTACTGGGAAGGGTTGTGTAGTACATGATAATTTGCCAGCAGTTGATAAACATATAGATGTTGTTGAATCTAAGATTCGGAAGGAATTGCAGGAAGGTAGTGGGGTAGCTGGTCCTTTTCCGTTTCCACATTTTCCTGACTTTAGGGTCTCTCCTTTGGGGATTGTTCCAAAGAAGAATCCTAATGAATTTAGATTGATTAATCATTTATCGTATCCTGTTAAAGAATCGTTGAACAATTCTTTGGATAAGGAAATAGCTTCGGTAGCCTATACATCCTTTGACGATGCCCGGCGCATACATTTTTTTTCAAGTCAGTGGAGAAGGAGGGAGGGACAGAGGCTTGGGAATCCCTCCCTCCCATGACGCGGCCGCCGCAGAGCCCAATACAATGAGCTGGCTCTGAGGCACTGCACCACTGCCACCAATGAATAGGTCTAATATTAAAGTAGGGGGAGGGCTTACCGCTGCGTACCGAACGGCAGCCTCTTCTTGCTGACGTTGGTCTGTCTGCCCTAACGCTGCCCGCGCCCTTCTCCCGCCCATTTATTGTACCTTCTCCCGCCCGTTTATACAATGTCATAGTTTGAGGTGGCGGAGCTGGAGCGGAGGCAGAGAGAGACGTGAGCCAGGACAGGAGAGGGAAGGCAGAGGAAGCAAGAAGAGCCTGCCTGCCTGAAGATACTGCGTGCCTGCTAAGTTAGGTGAGGGTGGTGGTGGTGTCATCATGGCCAACTGCTGCTCCCTATTGTAAAGTTGACCGCGTGCCCCCAGACTGCTGCTCTGTCCCCATTGACTATAATGAGGGCAGAGTTCCAGCGAGGCACGGCAAAAGGCTGTCAGAATAAAACTAGAACATGTCCCGTTTACTGTACATAGGGTGGCGGAGCTGGAGCGGTGGCATAGCCGTGCGAGGTGAGCCAGAACAGGAGAGGGAGTAGTCCCGTCTGGGAGGCAGAGGAAGAAAGAAGAGCCTGCCTGAAGATACTGAGTGCCGTTCCGCGTGCCTGCTAAGTTAGGTCAGGGTAGTGGTGTCATCATGGCCAATAATAAGCTCTAAGCAGCCAGATACAAAGGGCCACAGAACATCCAGCATTCAGGCAAACTGCAATAAACAGCATGCAAGTGAAGCTTATTGTCTGCATCCCTGGTGGAGTAAGGCAGTCACAGGGTTAATATATATATATATATATATATATATTCCAAATAAATGTAACGCAGCACTCCTTCTTAGATAAAAAGTGAAAAAATACAAAATTTATTCAACACATGTTGATACAGGCAACGTTTCAGCTCTCTCACAGAGCCATTATCAAGCCAAGTGTTGTGTTGAATAAATTTGGTATTTTTTCACTTTTTATCTAAGGAATGCTGCGTTACATTTATTTGGATTGTGTTTGGACCCCAGGACCCAGGGGAAAACGCTGGCACCTTAATCATTTGCATCACTTAAAGTGAGGAGTGCTTCCCTGCCATCTTTTTGATATATATATATATATATATATATATATATATATATATATATATTTATATTGAAAAATCCACAGCACTCCTTAAAAGTGAAAAAATTTGCTATTTATTCACACATGTCATACAGCAACGTTTCGGTTCTCTCTCAGAACCTTTTTCAAGCCTTCAACACTTGCCTTGAAAAAGGTTCTGAGAGAGAACCGAAACGTTGCTGTATGTCTGACATGTGTGAATAAATAGCAAATTTTTTCACTTTTAAGGAGTGCTGTGGATTTTTGCAATTTGTCTACCACCCAGAATTGAGGGGTTACCGCTGGCACCCACTTTACAGTTGGCAAAGGAGTGCTGACCTACTTTTGATGTGTGATTTATATATATATAGCTAGTGGCCTCTAGAGAAGTACAGGTGTTAGTGTTAGCATCCTGGGTGATCAAAAGCATTGAAAGGGCTAATATCAGTTTTCCTGGTGGTCCTGCTTGCATCTGTGACCCTGCTAGCTATACCACTATGCTGTATTAATATGGCGCAGTTTAATTGCATTTTGCAGTAACATATTGTGTTGATTTGCTTCCTTAAGTTAAGACACCCCATGTTCACATTATAGGGCACCTGAATACGTGAGAGGACATCCCTGACCAGAGTGAATTAGCAGGACCTTCATGTGAGCAGCTACAACATCTGGGCTGGCAGTACAGTTCCAGAAAACCAGCAATAGTCCTTCAAAATCCGTGACTCCAGGTGCCTAGCTGAGACCCTATAAGTAGAAGTTATAATACAGTAGTACGCACTACGCATATAAAGTACCTGCACTCCTTCTCAGCTCAGTTATATTACCCCACTGTATAATGTACCCTACTCCTCAGTAATATAACTGAGGGATATCAGGGGACATTATACAGTGGTAATATAACTGAGGAGTATCAGGGTACATTATACAGTGGTAATATAACTGAGGGGTATCAGGGTACATTATACAGTGTTAATATAACTGAGGGCTAGCAGGGGACATTATACAGTCATAATATAACTTATATATTACCCCTGTATAATGTCCCTGATATCCCTCAGTTATATTAGCCCTGTATAATGTCCCCTAATATCCCTCAGTTATATTACCTCCTGTATAATGTACCCCAATACCCCTCAGTTATTTTACCACTGTATATGTACCCTGATACCCCTCAGTTATATTACCACTGTATAATGTACCCTGATACCCCTCAGTTATATTACCCCCTGTATATGTATAATGTCCCCTGATACCCCTCCTCAGTTATAATACGCCCTGTAATATACCCTGATAGTCCTTAGTTATAGACAGAGCATTTCTTCTGCCCACACAGGTTAAATAAAATAGTCTGTTCTATGAGCACCACATTATTTTCTGTCCGCCGCCACAAAACAATATGGAAGTGCCCCTCCCGAGACCAGGGTCTGGATCCGCCACTGTCCAGTCCCCAGCCATTAGTGATCTGAAAAGCGCAGGTACCCACACTCTGTCCCACAGATGGGGTCACCTATTATTAATCTGAGGTACATGGTGCTATTACATTAGTACCCCCATGTACCTCAGATTAAAAGTAAGTGGCCTCCAATCACCTCATCAAATAATGGGCAACATTGGGTTAACCATTAATGTGAGGTACAGATAATGAGGTTACTTAGTGTTAATGTGAGGCACATGCAGGTCCAACTTGATAAAGCAATGTGCCTTATATTAACAGCAAGTTACTCCAGCATGTACCTGATGCCATTAACCCCATGTTGTCCATTATGTTAAGCGGGGTACTACTTGACGAGGTTGCTATTAATATGTGGCACATGGTTTCATTAATTTAGACTCCATGTGTCTCACATTAATAGCCAGTAACCTTATCATACTGTAGTACCCAACACCAACCCACACATTAACCCCATGCTGCTCAATATTCATTATGTCAGGAAGTACTTGCTGGTGTTACTATTAATATGAGGCTTTATCCATTTAGACCTCTATTTGCTGCACATTAATAGTAAGTGACCCCATCAAGTACATCCTCGCATAATGGTCAATTGATACTTTGCAAAAAGTAAAAATAAAAAAATACTCACACGTTTACCCCATGCAACATAGGGTTAACGTGTGAGTATTTTTTATTTTTTTTGCATGTTATCAAATTGGTGTTGTAATACTTTTTTGGGTATCAAACTCAAAATTCTGGTATTAGAGAAGACTTCATCCCTGCTCAATGGCCGTTGTATTCGCTCTAGCCGAGACACCGTACAATTGCTGCGGACCTCTTCAAAGCCAGTGAGAAGATGAGCTGTTCTTGCAAGAATGACCTAGTCTCGCAAGAACAGCTCATCTTCTCCCTGGCTGTGAAGAGTTCCGCAGCAATTGTACGGTGTCTCAGCTAGAGCAAACACAACATCCACTGAAAAGGGATGAAGTATCTTCCTCCCTGAACCTAGAATTACAGATTTTTCAATATACTGCGCTGCCTATACCTATACTATGCTACACTACATGCCAATCACAGCTTGACAAAGGGCGCATTCACTGTTGCCCAAAATGTTACAGCAGTATGTGAATATCCATATGTGGTGGTTCTCCAATAAAATAAATTCTTAATTGCAGGATTTATTAGGGCCATACGACAAATAGGAGAACAAGAATAGTGCCGTTGAACTTGTGTATAAGTCAAGTGAATACATTCTAGGTGCGAAATAGAAACAGCTATATTCAGGGGAAGAACACTAACAAGTGGACAGAATAGATTAAATTTCTCACTTGTGCACTCCACGCACAGATAAAATAAAGCCATAAGCTATTAACCCTTGTAAAATGAGTAAAAAGCAAACATTGCTGCAGAGTTTCTTTAAAAAGGGAGAAAGATCCAATGATGAGACAGCAGATGAGACAGCAGCAAAAAAGAAAAGAAAGCTGCATTTAAAAGAAAATACCAAGAGTCCTACCTAAATTGCGGGTTCATCGCAACAGGTGATTCACATGCCCCAAACCTGCTGTGTGTAATATGTGGCGAACGACTATCCAACGAGGCCATGAAGCCTTCAAAACTGCTTCGCCATTTAGAGACCAAGCACCCTGCATCAAAAGACAAGCCTTTGGAGTTTTTTGAAAGAAAAAAACATGAATATGAAGGACAGAAGCAATTACTGAAGACCACCCCATCATCAAATGTGTCTGCACTGAAAGAATCATTCTTAGGCTGCGTTCACACGGGCGAGATTTCCGCGCGGGTGCAATGCAGTAGGTGAACGCATTGCACCTGCACTGAATCCTGACCCATTCATTTCAATGGGGCTGTGCACATGAGCGTTTTTTTTCATGCATCACTTCTGCAATGCTTTAGGCTGAGTTCACACGAGCGTGACAGATTTGGTCCGGATGCGTTCAGGGTGCGTTCAGTTAAACTCGCACCATTTTGCAAGCAAGTTCAGTCAGTTTTGGCTGCAATTGCGTTTAGTTGTTCAGTTTTTTCCGCGCGGGTGCAATGCGTTTTGATGCTTTTTTCACGCGCGTGATAAAAAACTGAAGGTTTACAAACAACATCTCCTAGCAACCATCAGTGAAAAACGCATTGCATCCGCACTTGCTTGCAGATGCAATGCGTTATTAACGCAGCCCCATTCACTTCTATGGGGCCAGGGCTGCGTGAAAAACGCAGAATATAGAACATGCTGCGATTTTAAAGCATTGCAGAAGTGATGCATGAAAAAAAATGCTCATGTGCACAGCCCCATTGAAATGAATGGGTCAGGATTCAGTGCAGGTGCAATGCGTTCACCTACTGCATTGCACCCGCGCGGAAATCTCGCCCGTGTGAACTCAGCCTTAAAATCGCAGCATGCTCTATATTCTGCGTTTTTCACGCAGCCCTGGCTCCATAGAAGTGAATGGGGCTGCGTTAATAACGCATTGCATCTGCAAGCAAGTGCGGATGCAATGCGTTTTTCACTGATGGTTGCTAGGAGATGTTGTTTGTAAACCTTCAGTTTTTTATCACGCGCGTGAAAAACGCATCAAAAAGCATTGCACCCGCGCGGAAAAAACTGAACAACTAAACGCAATTGCAGACAAAACTGACTGAACTTGCTTGCAAAATGGTGCGAGTTTAACTGAACGCACCCTGAACGCATCCGGACCAAATCTGTCACGCTCGTGTGAACTCAGCCTTAGTGGCTAACCGCATTGCCAAGGCTAAGAAGCCCTTTACTATTGCTGAAGAGTTGATCCTGCCTGCCGCTAAGGACATCTGCCGTGAGCTTTTAGGAGAGGCTGCAGTTAAAAAGATAGCACAGGTTCCTCTTTCGGCTAGCACCATAACTAGACGAATTGATGAAATAGCAGAGGACATTGAGGTACAATTGTTAGAGAGGATTAATGAGTCACCGTGGTACGCAATTCAAGTTGATGAGTCTACTGACGTTGACAACAAGGCAATAATGCTTGTCTTTGTGCGATATATATTTCAGGAGGATCTGCATGAGGATATGTTATGTGCATTATTGTTGACAACCAACACCACAGCTGCTGAGCTATTCAAGTCTTTGGATGATTACATAACAGGAAAACTAAACTGGTCATTTTGTGTCGGTGTATGAACAGATGGAGCCGCTGCCATGACTGGACGGCTTTCTGGTTTAACTACTCGGGTCAAGGAGGTTGCGCCTGAATGTGAGTCTACGCACTGTGTCATCCATAGAGAAATGCTGGCTAGCCGAAAAATGTCACCCGAACTTGACAGCGTTTTGAAAGATGTGATTAAAGTAATAAATTACATCAGGCAGCAGGGGGCAGTCTTGTACCAAGTTTGCAGTGTATTCTAACCTGAAGCGTCCCCATCACCATGGGAACGCCTCTGTGTTAGAATATACTGTCGGAAATGAGTTTCACGATGTAGCTCATATCCGACAGTATATTCTAACGTAGAGGCGTTCCCATGGTGATGGGGACGCTTCAAGTTATGTTCGGGTGTCCGCCTGGCCGTGCGGAGGCAAGCGGATCCGTCCAGACTTATAATGTAAGTCAATGGGGACGGATCCGTTTGAAGATGACACACTGTGGCTCAATTTTCAAACGGATCCGTCCCCATTGACTTGCATTGTAATTCAGGACGGATCCGTTTGGCTCCGCACGGCCAGGCGGACGCCAAAACGACTTTTTTTTCATGTCCGTGGATCCTCCAAAAATCAAGGAAGACCCACGGATGAAAAAACGGTCACGGATCATGGACCCACGGACCCCGTTTTTGCGGACCGTGAAAAAAAACTGTCGTGTGCATGAGGCCTAACTCTCATCTGTACGAGCAGCTCTGTGAGGAGATGGACACTGAGCACAAATGTCTTTTGTTAGATACAGAAGTGAGGTGGCTTTCTAGAGGTAGATCTCTGGCAAGAGTTTTTGAGTTACGAGAGCCGCTTCATAGATTTATTTTAGAAAAAGAATCACCACTTGCTGCACATTTCAGTAGTAAAGAATGGGTTTTAAAACTTGCTTACTTGTGTGACATATTCAACTTGCTCAATGACCTCAATCCTTCAGGGGAGAATGACAACTGTCTTCAAGTTGGCAGATAAAGTGGCTGCATTCAAAGCGAAACTGGAATTGTGGAAACGGCGAGTCAAAATATGGATATTTGACATGTTTCAAACATTAGCAGGGATTTTGGAAGAGACCGAGCCTGTACCTTCATTCTCCCAATTGCTGCACGCTCACCTATCTCAGCTTTTAAAAGAGTTTGAGCGTTATTTTCCAACCACACAAGACCCTCGAACCAGGAAGGAATGGATCCGTGACCCATTTGTGAACAAGCCTGGTGAGGCAACCTTGTCCGTGCTAGAAGACCAACTGCTTGAGATTGCAAATGATGGCGGCCTGAAAAGTATGTTTGAGACGTCAAATCTCGCAACGTTCTGGATTTAAGTCAAAGCAGAACACCCTGAGATCTCCACAAAAGCGCTGAAGACTCTGCTGCCATTTCCAACATCCTATCTTTGTGAAGCAGGATTTTCTGCAGTAACAGCAACCAAAACAAGATTACGGAGTAGACTGGACATAAGGAACACACTTCGGGTGTCATTGTCGCCCATCACCCCTAGATGGAACTGTCTTGTTGCACGGAAGCAAGCCCAGTGCTCCCACTGATTCAGCATTATGGTGAGTTGAGTCACATTTAAATAATAAGTGTATTCGTTACATAGTGTTATATATTTTAACATGCACCTTGTGTTTTGTCATGCACGTAAATCAGTCAACCCCGTCCACCCCTAAGCCCCGCCCCAGAACCCACCCGGTCCCCGGGAAAATTGACTTGTATGAAACTGGTCCTTGGTGCAAAAAAGGTTGGGGACCACTGATTTAGATGACTTCCTTTTTGTTGGTTCTTTTAATGATTGTTCTAGTTTATTAGAAGGTTTTAATCAGATCTGCCAGTATTTTGGTGTTCCTTTAGCAGAAGAGAAATCAGTAGGTCCTTGCCAGGTGATTGAATTTTTAGGTATTGTAATTGATTCAGTGAATATGGAAGTCAGGTTACCCATGGAAAAGGTGGAGAAGGCAATATTATTGAATAGGAGAATTTGTTCTGTGAAAAAAGCTCAGTTGCGAGAAGTGCAGAGTTTATTGGGTGTTTTGGCTTTTGCATCAAGGGCCATCCCGGTGGGTCGTGATTTTTCTAGGAGATTATATATGGCAACGAAAGGGTTAAAATCTCCTTATGCGCATGTTAGGATTACAAAAGTTCTTAAGGATAATTTAGCAGTGTGGGAAGAATTTTTAACTAATTTTAATGGACGTTGTGCTTGGCACGAGGAGTTTCAAGAAGCAGGGGCTATAGGTTTATTTACAGATGCTTCAGGGTCATGGGGTTATGGTGCATTTTTAAATGGGCAGTGGTCTGCTGAACCGTGGCCGGAGTGGTGGGTTAAGTTAGGTTTAAATAAGAATCTAGTGTTATTAGAATTGTTTCCTGTAGTAGTTTCATTAGTGATTTGGGGTGAGTTTTTTAGGAATAAGAGACTATTAGTTTTTTCTGATAATAAAGGAGTGTTATTTGCGATGAATTGCTTATCATCGCATTCAGAGGTTGTTGTTAGATTATTACGTTATTTAGTTTATTGTTGTTTAGAGTTGAATGTTTGGATAAAAGCTAAATATATTCCTAGTAGAGATAATGAGATACCTGATTCTCTTTCCCGCGCACAGTGGGAAAGATACCTCTATCTAGTGCCGCAGGCAGAGAAAGTGGGAATTCCGTGTCCAGAACGGGTTTGGAATCTTATCCGGACATAATCAGCAAGTTTATTCAGAAGTCATTAGCACCCCGCACATGGGAAGGATATTCATTGGCCTGGAAGAGGAGGCATCAGTTTTGCTTAGTTAGGAATCTTTTGTGTTTTTTGCTCGATTTAGATGTATTTTTTCAATTTCTTTGTTCATTATTAGATAAAGGTTTTGGCTATTCAGTTCTACACTTGACTGTTTCAGGTGTGTCATTCTTTTATAAACTAGCGGGTTGTCAGGCATTTTCTAACCAATTCGCAGTGAAGCAATTTTTTTAAAGGGTTTAAAAGATCACTTACTGTATGAGGATTGACTCCAGAAGACCAATCACTTTTGAGTTGCTTGGTTCTTTGGTGTCGGTATTGGAGAAGTGTACATTTTCAAAATTTGAGATAATTCTTTTTAAAGTAGCTTTTGTATTAACATTTTTTGGGGCACTTCGGATAGGAGAGCTAGCTGCGGCTAATAAAAAATCGTTATCACCACTGGAAGTCAGTGATATTAATTTGTATAGCAATTCAGTGGGAATTTTTATTAAAAAATCAAAAACGGATCAGCTTGCAAAAGGGTCATGGATCAGGTTAGCAATGTTAACTGAATCACTATTGTGCCCAGTCAAGACGGTTAGTGAATATTTTGATGTTAGACCTTAGAGAGATGGTTCTTTTTTAATTCACGAAGATGGTTCAGTATTGACAAGATATCAATTTAATGCTATTTTGAAAAAGTGTTTGGTATTATTAAACTTATCTAAGGAAAATTATTCGTCTCATTCATTTCGGATTGGTGCGGCAACAGTTGCCGCTAGTTTGGGATTTAATGAGGCAGTAATTAAAAAAATTGGTCGCTGGGAATCTGACAGATTTAAGTTGTATATTAGACCTAATCTGGTGCTCTAATTTTATTTGATATTTTTCAGGTCCAGAGCAAATGGTCGTATGGATTCTGGGGCATTCTTTCGTGTTTTGGGCAGAAAGAAGGGCTGCGGAGCGTAATTATTTGCAAAAAAGTTTTATTGGTTCTGTTTTTTATTCTATTGTTTGGTTAGGTTTTAGAGGCTTGACATGGTACCAGATCATTCCGATTCTGAAAGGTGAATTGAGGTCATTACCACAGCCAGATGTGTTAATAATTCATGCTGGGGGTAATGACGGGAAAAATTAAAACATTGGATTTAATGGAGCACATGAAATCAGATCTGGTTCAAATTAAATCGTTAATCCCGGATGTAACCTTAATTTTTTCCGAAATTATACCAAGATTGATTTGGAAGGGTGATCAGTATGGTTTTATGGGAAAAAATAGGAAAAGGGTTAATAGGAGTTTAGAGAAATTTCTTCCTAATTTAAATGGATGGTCAATAAGACATACCGAACTAGAGGGTTTTATTGCAGGTCTATATCGGAATGATTTGGTCCATTTGTCGGATATAGGGCTGGATATTTTTAATTCAGGTCTGCAAGATATGATTGATAAGGCTGTGGTTTTTAGGGGGGACTTGTGGGATAATTCCCTCATGTCTGGTGGGTTAGTCACCCAGCTTTGCTGGGGGGACAATTGTGGACTCAATGAATTTTAAATGAGTATTTATTTATTGGTTATTTATTTCTTTAATTATTATGGTGATTTTATCAGTATTATTATATTTATGTAACCCTTAATAAAAGACCACGGCCAATTTCTACCACAATCTTGTTTTTGTTTATTTTAACCAGTTTAGAAGTTAAGTTTGATTATTCAGTATGAGTAATTGCTCATATGGCACCATGGTAAATTAGTAGATCTAGGATAACAGTGTGACAACTCTATTATTTCCTTGGTAGTCCTAGATAACTATACCCACAGACAGGCTCGGAAAGGCCCACAGGGGTACAGGTGAATCTCCTGGTGGTCCCCTAGTCTCCCACCCCCTGCATAAGTGGCACATAACACAGTAGACTTACTGCTCTACATACATATATTTAATGTACAGCACCTCAACCAGCCCAGATTCATATAAAAAACTTGATAGATTATTAAAGAAACTCACCAGTTTATTATTATAGGCAGAATCAGAGCTGAGAACTTTTAGGTATAGAGGAAAGCTACCAGTGTCTTCTTTTCCCCAGGAACTACCTTCTCAAAGTTGCCCATATTCAATCATCTGGTAGCATCTTGCTGCTGTGTGAGCAGGTAATATTTGAATGTATCCGTATGGTGGTGTAATGTCCCAGAGTGCCATTGTGACAGGCCACTTGGCACCCCAACTGGGTGCCTCTGCCAATCAATGCTTCCTAGTGCTCACCGGGTACTTCCAAGCACTTCACCGGACACCATCAGCACTGTAGTCCCCACTTCCAGCGTTACAGCTTGGCTGGGGTCTCGCTGTCCTTCACCCACCCTGGGTCCAGGACCAGGATCCAGCTTCCAGTGGGTAGAACAGTGTTGTAATCCCAGGGGAGTATAATACCGATAGCAATCCCCAGAGTAAATATAGCTGTTCCCCCTACACATGAGATGAAACTCTATGTGGAGGGTGAAACAAATCAAGAACTCTCTTTATTGAAGACCAACTCAGTATAAGGCCTCATGCACACGACCATTGTTCCGTTTTCCGTGATTTTCTGGGGACCCATTAACTTTCAAAATTGGAGCTGTCCTATTTTTTTGACGGACAACGGTTCACGGACCCATTCAAGTCAATGGGTCCGTGAAAAAACACGGATGCACACAAGATTGGCATCCGTGTCCGTGGCCATAGGTTACTTTCATACAGACGGATCCGAAGATCCGTCTGCATAAAAGCTTTCTCAGAGCTGAGTTTTCACTTTGTGAAAACTCAGATCCGACAGTATATTCTAACACAGAGGCGTTCCCATGGTGATGGGGATGCTTCTAGTTAGAATATACTATGTACTGTGTACATGACTGCCCCCTGCTGCCTGGCAGCACCCGATCTCTTACAAGGGGCTGTGATCCGTACAATTAACCCCTCAGGTGCCGCACCTGAAGGGGTTAATTGTGCGTGTCATAGCCCCCTGTAAGAGATCCGGGGCTGCCAGGCAGCAGGGGGCAGACCCCCCCTCCCTCCCCAGTTTCAATTTCATTGGTGGCCAGTGCGGCCCCCCTCCCTCCCTCTATTGTATTTATATCATTGGTGGCACAGTGTGCGGGCCCCCCCCTCCCTCTATTGTATTTATATCATTGGTGGCACAGTGTGCGGCCCCCCCTCCCTCCCTCTATTGTATTTATATCATTGGTGGCACAGTGTCCGGCCCCCCCCCTCCCTCTATTGTATTTATATCATTGGTGGCACTCAATCAAACATGAACAGCATGCAAACAGACATCCCCCTCCCCCAGTGTCTTAATGAAAGAATAGGGAGAGAGGAGACACATGTGATGAGATTATCTCCTGAGTGTATCATAGGTTGATCTACTCCTCTACACAGGATTAAAATAGCTGACTCTAGCAGTAGCCAACTCCTATCACTAACACAATAGAACAAAGGGACAAATAAACTAACACATTCATTGGGAGTCTCTGTGCAGAGTTAACCCTCTTTGTGTTGCGGGATTCACACCCTGCACCCTTTAATGGGCAATAGAAAAGATGTGGCCTAAAACTCCACACATAAATCAGGGTTAATAGTTCCTTGTAACCCCAAGAGGTCTGAGGGGGGTCTCCATATTTCTGGGTCCTTAGTCCATAGGAAGGAGGCTAGCCCTCAGGCTTCTCCAGCAGCTCCATTGACGGTTCAGTCCGTCACAGCCATTACCACTCTTTTGGCACCCTGCTATTGTTTTCTATAAGCTAAGTTATGTCATTAAATGTATATCCTATATTGTGCATATGTATTGTTATGTATTTTCTATGTAACTATGTTGTTCATGCCATAACCTGGTCTACTACACGGTGGCAGCAACACAACTGGCAGGATTAGTTCCAGAGAATGGACTGTTCTGTCTATTCTCTCTCCCTCCAGAGGGAGCAGTGTTATAGGAGCGGAGGAATTAGCTTAGTTAGAGACAGTCAGTCTAGCTTTCTCCCTCCTGGGGAGAGGTTGTGAGCAGAGTTCCTGTAAACCCCTGCAAAGGGAAGGCAGCAGGCCTGGTCCACCCAGACAGGTTCTGTTAGCCCAAGTCAACCTTATTACTGGAGGTTGAGCAACGCCAAGCTGAGCCGAAGCTTGGGGTACTTAAAGCCAGGATTGAAGTTCCTAGGATTGACTACTACTGACATAGCTGAGCTGAGAAATCTACAGAGAGAAGTTTGTTTGCAGAGAGAGTTTGCCTGCTGAAACCTACTGGAAACCAAGACAAGTTCTGGAAACGTTTATTACAAGTAAAAGCAATTGTTAAACCATTCACTCAAGTCTGGACTCGACTTTGTTCTACACCATCCAAGTTCCTTTTCCCCCTTTGCACTGCTTCGGACCACTGCATCTGGGATTCCAACCATATCCAAAGGTAGGAGCACCATGACAAGGGATATTGTGGCCTATTCAACACCACTCTGTACATTCCATCATAGAAAGGGAGCCTTGTGCTTCCGCTGCTTTACCGCAGCTGGCGTCACGACTACTAATAGAGGGACATATTTCGTAGATACCTCTAGAGGGGTAAAAGATCCCCCAGTTGTACCAGTGGGCTTGTGGCGTCACAAACAGGGTTTCATACAATATCAAACTGTGTGCTGCATATCATCCAGACCAGGATTCTGACATCACCATACTGTGTTCTATATTGCCCAGGATTTAGAAAAAATGCTTTGAAAGTGACTTTGGTTGCTTTATTGCAGAGCAACCGGCGCAGAGAACTGCGCGCCAGTGCCCAAAGAGATAAATCAATATTTTTACTGTCTTCGGCGCAGCATCTTCTTCATGCCCAGAGGTGTGAAAATCAAGGAACACCCTCTGTGGAAGTGCAAAAACCAAGCCCTGCCTCCAGGGAACTACTTTGCATCATGCATGAGGGAGGAGAAGACTCCGCCCCTACAGCTCCACTTTCTTCACCAGTCTGCTTCCGCGCTGAAGACAACGATATGGCGCGCTATTTGCCTAAACCGGATGGGCTGGTATGTCCTGGGGCTGAACACCCGCAGAAAGAGACGGCTGAACAATCGCCAACTTCGATGCCTGAAACCGGGCCCGGAGGACCGCCCGCGCCGGTTGGTGTGGCGGAGGCGGCAGGACCATCCACTCAGCTGCCCAAGGAGAGCCTGGCCGTGGACTCACTGAACTCTATGGTTATGGCAGTAGTAACGGCCTGCGTCACTGACCCTTGGAAGTACCACAAGGCCATTTAAAATTGGGTGACGCAGCTGCTTGTTTGCCCCCTACCTGGCGAACTGACTCAGGTAGGGACAGTTGGACGCCTTCAGGAGACAAGAGATGGCACCCTCCACTACGGAGTACGACCTTAGCCTGAACTGGAGCCGCTGATATCTGGCTTTCTGCCGCCGCCTACTATAACACAGCATCTGGCAGGAGTGTCTCTTAATCCCACTGTGGTCACCTACCAGCTGCCATGGAAGCCTCCACCGGTCGTGGTAAAAAAAACGGAACCAAAGTTGGAGCTCCCAGAGCCTCTGATGCTGGAGGGTTTTGATCCCATCCGAGAAAACGGAGCATCCGCTCCTTGCAAACAGAAAGTTGCCACACAAGTAAAAAGCTTGACTACTCCGTCATTCACGGACTCCACCACCGGAGCACAGTGCCGCTCTACCACAGCAGCCACCATAGACTACCAACGGGAGGACAAACCGATGATCACCTTTAGCAGCTCCAGCAGTGAGGAGGACTTCGAGTCCCTCATCTAGGAGCAGGATCATCTCCATACCAAAGAAAAACTGACTTTGGGAGCCACTCCGTGGACTGGATCTGAAGGGTGAGAGCTTGTTGTCATATTGTTTTTATTGTTGCTTTTCCTTCAGGTTGGCCATGTTAGTTAGGACTACCCCCATATATGTTTCTTCAAGTTGCGCTCATTCCCTTTTTTCCCCCCTTCTCAGGTTAACTGGGAACACCTTTGCTATTTTACCCATGTGGATTACAATAACTTTTGCTACCTCGTGTGGATTACAAATAACTTTGATCCCTTGGATTGCAAATTACATTATTTCCTTGGGATTACAAATGACATTATTCCCTTTGGATCACAAAAGAACTTTATTGCACTTAAAATTCAAGTTTGGTGCACTTCGTACTCAATGCACTGAAGATCAGAAGAAAGAGACTCTAAAGTGACTCTATTGCACTACTTTATTGCCTTACTCTATTGCACTATTACACTGGACAACTTTATTGCATTATAAAAAATGTGCCTTTTACATATTTGCACTAACGTTTTACCTTTTACAGCAATGTTCAAGTATACTGAGCCTATTGCATGCATTCTTTTGCAGGTGCCGCAATATGTCTTATGTTATTTACGCACTTTATATCTTTAGCCATGTGGATAGCACCTTACTGTGTTGTTCACACGGACTGCCTCTAAGTTCGGCTAGTACAATCCAAGCACGCCCTATTTATTATTGCTTAATAATGTTTGCCTCTGTACAACTGAACTAATGGTTTTAAACCAAGTGGTATTGTGCTTTGACGTGTTGTAAGGGGGGGGGATGGGGTAAACTGGGCAATTGCCCTGGGTTCCTGTCACCAAAGGGGCCCCCTTCCAGTCAGTGGCGGATGATGCTCGGGTCGGCAGCCCCATGCCCAGCACTGCTGGGGGGCCCAACGACGACCCGAACGCCCACATACTGAGGCAGGGCACTGGAGCGCATAGTTCCCTGCCCCGCCGCCGATCCCCACAATAGGCCTGAGGCCTATGCAGTAGTGAAATCCCGGTACAGGGGTGCGTGATGACATCATAGTGCACGCCTGTGGCGGGACGCAGTACAGTGAAGTGTGCACGCCTGGGCATAGGTGAGTATTTTGATTTTAGTTTTTTATTTATTTTTATTTTATGTGCCAACTTTGAAGGACATGCGGTGGACACAAGGTAGACATGTGAAGAGACAGTACATCGGGGGCAATTGCAGTATGGGGGCAAATTACTATGTGGGGGAAAAATATTATGGTGGGATTACTGGGGGGAGGAAATTATTATGGGTGGGATTACTATGTGGGGGGAAATTACTACTGTGTGAGGGCATATGGGGGTGGCACTGTGTGGGAAATTACTATGTGGGGGAAATTACTATGGAGGAATTAATATATGGAGTAGCGTGGGGGGCCTTGCTATTGGGGAGGCACTGTAGGGGCAATTCTATTATTTCTGGGGACACTATACAGGGATTATTGCCTGGAGCACAATGTGTTATTATTACTGGGGGCACTCTAGGGGACATTATAGCTGTTGTAGACACTATAGGGACATTTGGAGTAATTTATCAAACTGGTGTAAAGTAGAACTGGCTTAGTTGCCCAATAACTCTTTTGAAAATCCAGTTCTACTTTACACCAGTTTGATAAATGACCCCAATTATGTCTATTAGAGTCACTATTTTTTCAGCAGTACAGTACTGGGATACAATTGCGGACAAGAATAGGACTTGTTCTATTTTTTTCGGGATCGGAATTGCAGACCCGGAGGTGCGGATCCGCAATTCCAGATCGGGGCAGCACATCGTGCTGCCCCATAGAAATAAATGGGTCTGCAATTCCGTCCCACAAAATGCGGAACGAAATTGCAGACGTGTGAATGGGCCCTTACATGTCTGTGTTACAAACTCTGTAGAGACGAGATGCGGCTGAAAAAAATTTGTCTTGGCGGTCTGGGTTAAACGGAGGAGAAGAGGAAAGAGAAGGTCTACATGACAGGAGATGTCCCTGGATGTAAGAGGTATGTGGTCACTATGACATGTAGAAAGTGTTTTTAAAGGAGAATTACACTTTAAAGGCTATATTTGTTTGTCTTTCCAACCCGCTTCTTGTTTTTTTAGGTTAAACGGTTTACCTGGGATATTGATATGGATGGTCTATCCTTAGGATAGGTCATCAGTATCAGATCAGTGGGTATCCGACACCTGACACCCCTGCTGATTAGCTGTTTGAAGAGGCCACAGTGCTCACAAGAGCTCCGGTGAGCACTGCGGTCTCTTTATAGTTTACCAAGCACAGCGCCGTACACTAGACAGCAGCGATGCTTGATATTGCAGCTCATCTCCTTTCACTTGAATGGAACTGTACTGCAACTAGGCCATGTGACTGATATCCAGTAACAACACTGGCCTCCCAACAGTTGATCGTCAGGTGTCCCGGGAGAAGGACCCAAGCCGATCTGAGATATTGATGACTTATTCTAAAGATAATCTTATACACCTTGCTGGTACTGTATTATACTGCAGTTTCTCTGCACGAGAACAGGCGTGGAAATACCATTTGTAATCCGCAATCAGTGCAGGCAGGCTATGTGTGAATGTGTTGTCTGTGCAATATTTCTTTTGGGGCCCCACTTAAAATTTTGCCCAGGGCCACACTTTGTCTAAAACCGGCCCTGCGTGAAGTAAATGTAGAGGTTATGTTCCAAGCAAATTTATAACCTTTAAAAGAGTGATCAGCTGCTATGACGTCTGGAGTTGTAGGAGAAATTGTTCCTCCTCCTAGTCCTATGTGTTTGTGCACCAGGCTTAGGAAAAAATTAAATGTCCATATAAAGAAAAACGCAGTCGGCACTGCCTAATGTGGTTAATGTCCAACAGGATCCACACCTGCACCATAAACAAGCGTCAGTTCGGTGGTGCTCTGCCAAGTAGACATATATTCAAATAGTTGAAAGAAGAAAAAACTTGGCCCTCACCATCAACTTCCCTTTTGCAGCTTTATTGTAAGTAAAATCATGGCAGATGCGGGGCACCGCACAGATACATCAGGCAACAGCCGTTTTGCGCTGGATTGCCAAGCCTTCCATGACGTGGTGGGGAGGTGTACTATATACACCACTCCCACGTCATGATCGAACAGGTGAAGTAATCACTTCCATCTACAACTTGATGTCCTTATAAAAACAAATAGATAAACATCAATGTAATCTAAAACCATTTCATACAAATACAGCTAAGTCATTTTTGTCATTTAAACCCAGAGGACCCATGGCATCAGTTTTAATAATCCATGTGGCTTCCCTCTGTAATAATATGCGCTTCTTATCTCCTCCTCGTTCAGACATATGAATTACCTCTATGCCTGCACACTTCAACACATCATCTCTGCCTCCATGTACATCATGTATGTGTTCAATAGGTCGAGTAGCTCCAATTCTACTTTCTATAGATTTTTTGTGTTCCCTGAATCGCATGTAGTGAGGCCTAATAGTCTTACCCAGATAAAACCTCCCACATGGGCAGAAAATCACATATACTACAAACTGCGTATTGCCGTATATAAAGTGTTTCACAGTTCCACTGTATGTCCCACTCCTCTTATTTGTAGATACTTACGTCTATATATGTAATTACACATAGAACAGTATCCACATATGAAATTCCCTCTCGGTGTTGTAGGAAGGTGCAAGGGACCGTCGTTGACGGAAGGTATGTCTCACCGAGGTTCCTGGCCTCGGTGGAGTAAGAGCCAGTTTTCATGTGTCAGCAGCAGTTGCTGTTTGACACCTTGCTATTTAGTAAAGATGTAATAGCTGATCCGGGACGGCTCTTACTGGGAGTAGCCAAAGTGCTGGGTGGGTGACTACTCCCCACATTCCAGGCAGGGTTTTGAGAGGCCTATAAAAAACAGCCAGCAGTGTCAGGTGGTGGTGATGATCTCTCTCTGACATTGGAGCTCTGGAAATCTCTGTGGAATCTGAGCCTTGTGCCAGGCTGGAGGCCTGAATCCGGGAGGACTGCTCTGTCCTGTGCTATGCCGACTGGGTGTGGATTAACACCCAGGATAAAAAGTGACTGTTTTTGCTGTATGAACTGTCTAGGTGTGAATGAACATCAAAACTGCAAATGGACTGTCGTACTGTTTTGTTGCCATAAGTGTGAATAAAACACTTACCGTATTTTTCACTTTATAAGACGCACTTTTTTTTCCTCCAAAGTGGAGGGAAAAAGTTAGTGTGTCTTATAAAACTAATGTGTCCCAAATGTGTAACTTAATGCAGCTCAGGAGCTCTCACTAACTGCTCCTGAGCTGCCATAAAACAATGGGAGAACGGGCGGGGGGACGGACAGGAGAACGGGCGGGCAGCACTCACGGTACCCTTCACTGAAGCCGCCAGCCCGTGCATACATTGCGGCACTAAACAGCGGGCTGGCGGTTTCACTGATGACCAAGTGCTGCGCCCGATCTCCTCCATGTGAGCTGGTCCTGGAGTGTCCGGACCGGTACCGTAACTGTCTGCAGGCTGGCGGCATCTCTGTATCCCATGTATTGCCGCCAGCCTGTGTAGTGCAGCGCCGCCCCCCCCCCCCCCCTTCGCAGTTACTCCACACCTCCTGTCTTCCTCAATGTCGTCCCAGTGTCCTGCAGGCTGGCGGCATCTCTGTATCCCATGTAGTGCCGCCAGCCTGCTGTATCCAAGTACAGGTCCAGACCCCCCCCCCCATCCACTTTCTCCTCTTCCCCCCCAGGCAGGCAGTTTCTACTCACCCCTACTCTACTTGTCCGGTGCTGATTGGTGGTGAGTCCTGCTCCCCTTCCCCATCAATCAGCTACCGATATACTGTTCAGTGCCACATGACACCCCCCCACCCCCCTCTGGGTACCGTAGATTGCATCCTAAGTCCCAAGGTCAGGACATCGTAAGGCAATTTATGGTACCCTAATTAAAAACTGTGTGCCAAATATGACTATATGACTGCAGTATATGGGTGAATTCCTATGGATGTGGGGGGTTATAGTCATATTTAAAATAAACACTGTTCTGTAATAGTCATGTGTCTATATTAAATATGACTATAACCCCCCTCATCCATAGAGATCCACCCATGTACTGCAAAATATGGGTGGATTCCTATGGATGAGGGGGGTTATAGTCATATTTACCATAATATAAACAGTGTCCAGGTACTGTTCTGTAATTGGCATCTGTCTACGGTATATTAAAAATGACTATAACCCCCCTCATCCATAGGAATCCACCCATATACTGCAGTGCACTAGTGGATTCCTATGGATGAGGTGGGTTACGGTATATGGTAGTCATATCAGTTACCGTAAGCTATCGTAATACAGTCCAGGGTACAGTCCTCATATTTAATGTGACTATAACTCCCCTCATCAGTGTATTCTTTATGTTGGGGGTTATAATCACATAACAGTATCATCCAGAGATCCCCCATACTAGTGTATCATCCACAGATTCCCGTGTGTCATCCAGAGATCCCCCATAACAGTGTGACATCCAGAGATCCCCCATAAAAGCGTGAAATCCCCCGGTCCCCAATAACAGTGTGACATCCACCGGTCCCCAATAACAGTGTGACATCCACCGGTACCCAATAACAGTGTGACATCCACCGGTCCCCAATAACAGTGTGACATCCACAGATCCCCTATAACAGTGTCATCCACAGATCCCCCATAACAGTGTGACATCCACAGATCCCCCATAACCGTGTGACATCCACAGATCCCCCATAACCGTTTGACGTCCACAGATCCCATATAACAGTGTCCTCCACTGATATTCTCAGCTAGTGTCCCCATGACACTGACATGCTTTTATTACTGTATTTTGTTGTAGAATACTACCATACTGTAGTCTCCTGCTGCATCCAAATTTACTGTAGAAAGATGTCAAAGCAGAAAAGGCTTTCATATAAGATCCCTTTTAAGCTGGAGGTGATAAAATATTCCAAAGAACATGGAAACAGGGCAGCTGAGAGACATTTCGGGCCGCCTCCAACAGAAAAAAATGATACGGGAGTGGAGGAAACAGGAGGATCAGCTGCAGAAAGCAGATAAAAGCAAATGCACTTTTCGTGGGCGTACTGCAAAATGGCCACAGATTGACGTGGAAATGAAAGAGTGGATCACACGTCATAGGAACAATGGCTTCTGCATATCTACCAAAATGATCATATATGAAGCCAAGCATCTAGCTGCAGAAAAAGGCATTGATGAGTTTACTGGCATTGATGGTGCTACAGATTTATGAGGAGGTGTGGCCTTGCTATGCGCACCAAAACTAGAATTGCACAAAAAATGCCAAAAGAATACGAGTCCAAGATTCTTTCTTTTCACAAATTTGTGCTGGATTCAAGAAAGAAAAATGGCTATCAAATAAGCCAGATTGGGAATATGGATGAAGTCCCAGTAACCTTCGATGTTCCATCGAACAGAACTGTTGATATGAGAGGCGCAAAAACTGTAACAGTGAAGACCTCAGGGCACGAGAAAACCTAGATGGGACCAAACTGCCACTAATGATCATTTTCAAGAGGAAGAACATGCCAAAAGAGGTGATTCCAAGAGGAGTGATTGTCCATGTTCATAAGAAAGGGTGGATGGACGAAAATGGCATGGGAATATGGGTCAACAAAGTGTGGTCCAAACGACCTGGAGGGCTTCTGAAGAAATCCACCCTACCTGTGCATGACCAGTTTAGGGCACATATCAGCGAAAACACAAAAAAGAGGTTCAAAGACGTGAACACTGATCTAGTGGTCATTACTGGGGGGCTTACCAGCCAGCTGCAGCCTCTTGATGTATCATTAAACAAGCCATTTAAGGTTTGCATGCGAGAGGAGTGGAATAAGTGGAGGGCTGCTGGGAATCATGACCTTACGCCCAGTGGACGGATGAAGAGGCCCACTATCACCCAAGTCTGCGAGTTGGTGAAGTCATCATGGCAATCAGTAAAGGAAAAAACGGTTGTCAAATCCTTAAAAAAATGCGGCATCAGTAATGCCCTGGACGGTTCAAAGGATGGTGTCCTATATGAAGACACCAGTGACAGTGATACCACTGACAGTGAGCCACTGAGTTCGGACAGCAGTGAAGAGTTTTTGGGGTTTTCAGATGACTAGAGGTCATGCAGTAAAAAATACGGTAAGTTTTTGAGTTACAAAATGGTGTTTGCTTCAATACTGCGTCCGCTTGTCCTGTCTACCAGAGCGAATCCACACAGTGTACATTTCCCTAACCAATTTAAATCAGAATTTTTGACTGGATGACTAAGACGGTCTCAAAGGAGGAAACGTCAAAATAAGCGACGTCCCCAAGACTATTTGACCACAGATTCAGACTCAAGCGCTTCGGAGGAAGCGATTGCAGGGATTCAAATCTCGAATCAGATGCAACTAGTGGAGAATGTATCACCTAAGACCACACCCCCTTAAGGAGGAGGACTAGAAGGGGGTGAACAAGAAGGAAGGTCTCGCAAAAGTGGTTTCAAAAGGAAACAAGTGGCGTGAAGACGCTAGTATTGGATGTGGGGGAGGTGCAGGATTTGCTGGCGGGCTACAATGTAGTGAATCTGACAGATATGAACTGGATAATGATTGTCTATCTTTACTTTCCAGGTGACTTAATTTTAGTATGGTTAATAAGTTTGATGAAGTTAGTTTTGAAGTGGATTTATTTGAAGTGGTGAGAAAAGAATCTACATAGATTTTTTTGAAATATGAACGAAACATCTAGAGAGGTCAAAGAATTAGAACAACCTACCACAATATGCCCCCTGGGTTTCCATTTTGGAGAATACACCGATAGGTTAGATAGACAGATGATAGATACACTATTGGAGCTGAAGGGATGCGATAAGCAACATGAAGCTGCAAGTCAATATGAATATTTAAAAAAGGGATTAACCCCTTAAGGACCGGGCTCATTTTCACCTTAAGGACAAGGCCATTTTTTGCAAATCTGACCAGTGTCACTTTAAGTGGTGATAACTTTAAAACGCTTTGACTTATCCAGGCCATTCTGAGATTGTTTTTTCGTCACATATTGTACTTCATGATACTAGTAAAAAAAAGTCAAAAAAATTAATTTTTTTGCATAATAAAATACCTAATTTACCAAAAATTTGGAAAAATTAGCAAATTTCAAAGTTTCAGTTTCTCTACTTCTGTAATACATAGTAATACCCCAAAAAATTGTGATGACTTAACATTCCCCATATGTCTACTTCATGTTTGAATTATTTTGGGAATGATATTTTATTTTTTGGGGATGTTACAAGGCTTAGAAGTTTAGAAGCAAATCTTGAAATTTTTCAGAAATTTACAAAAACCCAATTTTTAGGGACCACTACAGCTCTGAAGTCACTTTGCGAGGCTTACATAATAGAAACCGCCCAAAAATGACCCCATTCTATAAACTACACCCCTCAAGGTATTCAAAACTGATTTTACAAACTCCGTTAACCCTTTAGGTGTTGCACAAGAGTTATTGGCAAATGGGGATGAAATTTGAGAATTTCATTTTTTTGCCTAATTTTCCATTTTAACCCATTTTTTCCACTAACAAAGCAAGGGTTAACAGCCAAACAAGACTGTATCTTTATTGCCCTGACTCTGCTGTTTACAGAAACACCCCATATGTGGCCATAAACTACTGTACGGCCACACAGCGGGGCGTAGAGTGAAAGGTGCGCCGTATGGTTTTTGGAAGCCAGATTTTGCTGGACAGTTTTTTTGACACCATGTCCCATTTGAAGCCCCCTGATGCACCCCTAGAGTAGAAACTCCATAAAAGTGACCCCATCTAAGAAACTACACCCCTCAAGGTATTCAAAACTGATTTTACAAACTCTGTTAACCCTTTAGGTGTTGCACAAGAGTTATTGGCAAATGGGGATGAAATTTGAGAATTTCATTTTTTTGCCTAATTTTCCATTTTAACCCATTTTTTCCACTAACAAAGCAAGGGTTAACAGCCAAACAAGACTGTATCTTTATTGCCCTGACTCTACTGTTTACAGAAACACCCCATATGTGGCCATAAACTACTGTACGGCCACACAGCGGGGCGTAGAGTGAAAGGTGCGCCGTATGGTTTTTGGAAGCCAGATTGTGCTGGACAGTTTTTTTGACACCATGTCCCATTTGAAGCCCCCCTGATGCACCCCTAGAGTAGAAACTCCATAAAAGTGACCCCATCTAAGAAACTACACCCCTCAAGGTATTCAAAACTGATTTTACAAACTTTGTTAACCCTTTAGGTGTTGCACAAGATTCAATGGAAAATAGAGATATAATTTCAAAATTTCACTTTTTTGGCAGATTTTCCATTTTAATATTTTTTTTCCAGTAACAAAGCAAGGGTTAACAGCCAAACAAAACTCATTATTTATGGCCCTGATTCTGTAGTTTACAGAAACACCCCATATGTGGTCGTAAACTACTGTACGGGCACACGGCAGGGCGCAGAAGGAAAGGAATGCCATACGGTTTTTGGAAGGCAGATTTTGCTGGACTGGTTTTTTGACACCATGTCCCATTTGGAGCCCCCCTGATGCCCCCCTAGAGTAGAAACTCCATAAAAGTGACCCCATCTAAGAAACTACACCCCTCAAGGTATTCAAAACTGATTTTACAAACTTTGTTAACCCTTTAGGTGTTGCACAAGATTCAATGGAAAATAGAGATACAATTTCAAAATTTCACTTTTTTGGCAGATTTTCCATTTTAATATTTTTTTTCCTGTAACAAAGCAAGGGTTAACAGCCAAACAAAACTCATTATTTATGGCCCTGATTCTGTAGTTTACAGAAACACCCCATATGTGGTCCTAAACTACTGTACGGGCACACGGCAGGGTGCAGAAGAAAAGGAATGCCATACGGTTTTTGGAAGGCAGATTTTGCTGGACTGGTTTTTTGACACCATGTCCCATTTGAAGCCCCCCTGATGCACCCCTAGAGTAGAAACTCCAAAAAAAGTGACCCCATTTTAGAAAGTACGGAATAGGGTGGCAGTATTGTTGGTACTAGTTTAGGGTACATATGATTTTTGGTTGCTCTATATTACACTTTTTGTGCGGCAAGGTAACAAGAAATAGCTTTTTTGGCATGTTTTTTTTTTTTGTTATTTACAACATTCATCTGACAGGTTAGATCACGTGGTAATTTTATAGAGCAGGTTGTCACGGACGCGGCGATACCTAATATGTATACAATTTTTTTTATTTATGTAAGTTTTATACAATAACTTCATTTTGAAAACCAAAAAATTGTTTAGTGTCTCCATAGTCTAAGAGCCATAGTTTTTTCAGTTTTTGGGTGATTATCTTGAGTAGGGTCTAATTTTTTGCGGGGTGAGATGACAGTTTGATTGGCACTATTTTGGGGTGCATATGACTTTTTGATCGCTTGCTATTACACTTTTTGTGACGTAAGATGGCAAAAAATTGCTTTTTTTACACAGTTTTTTTTTTTTTTTTTTTACGGTGGTCACCTGAGGGGTTAGGTCATGTGATATTTATATAGAGCCGGTCGATACGGACGCGGCGATACCTAATATGTATACTTTATTTTTATTTATGTACATTTTACACAATGATTTTATTTTTGAAACCAAAAAAAATCATGTTTTAGTGTTTCCATAGTCTAAGAGCCATAGTTTTTTCAGTTTTTGGGCGATTATCTTGAGTAGGGTCTCATTTTTTGCGGGATGAGATGACGGTTTGATTGGTACTATTTTGGCGTACATGCGACTTTTTTGATCACTTTTATTACCTTTTTTGGGAAGTAAGGTGGGCAAAATTTCAATTTTCTCATAGTTTTTATTTTTTTATTTTTATGGCGTTCACTGTGCTGGGAAAGTAACATGACCATTTTATAGATCAGGTCGTTACGGACGCGGCGATACCTAATATGTGTAGTGTATTTTATTTTTTTAATTTTTATTCAGTGATAAATGTTTTTTTTTTATCTTAACTTTTTTCACTTTTTATTTGATTTTTTTGACCCAGACCCACTTGGTTCTTGAAGATCCAGTGGGTCTGATGTCTGTAAAATACAGAACAGAACCTATATAGGTTTCTGCACTGTATTTTACTTACACTGAACAGGTCTATGCTTTCAGCACAGATCTGTTCAGCACCATGGACAGCAGGACGCCTGATCAGGCGTCCTGTTGCCATGGGAACCTTCCCCGTCTGCTCAGTTATGGTCAGAACTTCGCAGACGGGGAAGGGTAAGGACGGGGTTCTGGGGGGGCTGTCTGGGGGCTCTCTCCCTCTCCCATCGGGGGGCTGCAAAGGCACAGCAGCCCCCCGATCGGAGAGGGAGGGAGCTCCCTCTTACTGTTAACCTTTTCCATACAGCGGTCCGTATGGACCGCTGTATGGAAAGGGTTAAACGGCTGACATCGCATCAACGATGTCAGCCGTTTATACCAGGGTGCCAGCAATGTGCTGGCACCCTGGTATACCCACTGTACACCAACGATTATGCAATGGGAGGCGGGCGGGGGATCGCGATCCCGCCTGCCGCACCGCCCGCCTCCCGCAACGCCCCCACTGCATGCGACACCCCCCCTGCACCACCCGCCGCCATCAAATCGTGCAGGGGTGCAGGGGGGGGGTTAACAATATTGATTTCGGGCACTCTGAAGTTTCTGATCCCCGCGGTCAGGGACCGCGGGGATCAGAAACGGCAAAAAGCGCAGCAAACCGCAGGTCTGAATTGACCTGCGGTTTTCTGCGATCGCCGATACGGGGGGGTCAAATGACCCCCCCCTGCGTTGTTACGGGATGCCGGCTGAATGATTTCAGCCGAAATCCCGTTCCGATTAACCCCAGCGGCGCCGGAATTAAGATTTTAAGTTAGGACGTACCGGTACGCCCTTGGTCCTTAAGGACTCGGGAAATAGGGCGTACCGGTACGCCCTATGTCCTTAAGGGGTTAAAGGGGTATTCCCATCTTGCTAAATCAGCCTGAGCTGCAGTTACAGCAGAATTCACTTCCTGGTTTTCTGCTGCTAAGGCTGGGCGGGCTTAGGCAGCTTGAGTGAAGGCCGGCCACACCTCCTTATGACATAACACTGAGAACTCAGTCCTTGCGTGCTAGTTCATGTGAAGAGTATGACTCATCAGTCTGGCAGCCTGCAGTGTCTGTGAGGCCCCTCCCCCTGCTGGGGAATCAGAGAGCTGTGATAAGTGAGCTCAGTGTACAGCAACACATGGCTGTTCTGCACAGTTTTACACACAAAATCTCTGTCTGATCTTTTACAAACCCATTCTGTGCATCAAAAACTATAATTCCATATTATACATTAGCTCAAAAGCTTGACCAACCCCCACCCACCAGCACTGATGCAGATTTGTTTCCATTACAGCTGTACTCTAGTTGTGTATAAACCTTACACTATGTATCTTTATAGCTGCATATACAGCTCAGCTACATGTGTCTTCTCCAGTCCCCTAACATCACTTTGGCTGAATGGCTTCCTATACAGCCCTGCTACATCTTTATTCTACTCCCCCACTAGCACTGTGTCTGAAAAGCTTCATATACAGCTCTGCTACATCTGTCTGTTTATCTCTTCAACCAGCACTGTGTCAGAACAGCCAAATATTCAGCTCTGCTACATCAGTTTCTCTCTTCCACCAGCATTGATGCTGACGCGCCACATATACAGCTCTGCTACATCTGTCTATTTCCTTCCCCATTAGAAATGTGTCTGAACAGCAGCGTATTCAGCTCTGCTACATCAGTTTCTCTCTTCCACCAGTATTGATGCTAACCCGCCACATATACAGCTCTGCTACATCTGTCTATTCCCTTCCCCATTAGAACTATGGATGAACAGCAGCATATTCAGCTCTGCTACATCCATCAGCCCCCCATATGCCTCTATGAGCCCCCAAGTGCCTCTATCAGCCCCCAAGTGCCTCCAAAAGCCCCCCATATGCCTCAAACAGCCCCATATGCCTCAAACAGCCCCTATAGTGCCTCCATCAGCCCCATTGTGCCTCCATCAGCCCCCATTGTGCCTCCTTCAGCCCAAGTGCCTCCATCACCCCTATTGTGCCTCCATCAGCTCCATTGTGCCTCCATCAGCCCAAGTGCCTCCATCAGCCCTATTGTGACTCCATCAGCTCCCATTGTGACTCCATCAGCCCCCCCAAGTGCCTCTATCAGACCCCCAAGTACCTCCATCAGCCCCCAATCGTTGGTGGAATTGGTGGTGCATGTAAACAAAATACTCAACCTTTCTGAAGTTGTGTCCCGGTCCTCCGCTGGATCTCCAACGCTGTCCGGACGTCTCTTTCTCCTACGAACTGTTCGGGCGGCCGCGCATGCGCTAAACTATCTTCCTATGTGCTGTGTTGGAGAGGCACATGCTCCCGGATAGAATGGAGGCCGGCCACTGGATCACCAGGGAAAGATCTGCGCAAGCGCGGCCCATGGATGTGGACGGCGAGCGGTGGCCGTATCCACGGGCAGCGCAGATCAAGAATAAACTTGAAAAAGAAGATTTTACAGAGAAGAGTATTTTTTTTTTATGACATATATTTTGGAAACAGTTCACTGGGGGGTATATAATTTAATAAAATATATCAGTTTTTAGCTTAGTGTCGTAGGAGGCAGACCTCCCTGCTTTGCAGGGTGGCGTTTGATTTTATTTTTTTGTTCACAGGCGACTGGAAGGGGGCACAGGGTCGCTTGCGTCCCTGTATCCCCGGGAGGCTGGCCGGTGCACCTACTCCACCGCCTCGCCTCCCCCAAGAAGAAAAGTGGACCAGGGCAGCCTCGCTTCCCTGCCTCCCCCCAGCAATAGGGTCACCCTCTCTTCAGCCCTACCTCTGCCCGGACCCCTGCCGCCTGGTGCCAGCTGTCATAGGGTGACCCTGCTGGTGATCCATTATAGGGTGAAGGCCACAGATGAAGACAGGTAAGTAGACCTGTCATCCCCAGATGCAGTGGCTTCCCCAATGGTCCCTCCCTCCCCCACTTGCAAGACAGTGTTCCTGACCTCAATGCCGTTCGTTCCTTATCAGGTGGAGGGGCTCTCTCAGGGACTGTGCGGTGGTTGAGACCACCCCTTCCAGTCCCGACTTTCGCGTGCCGCGTCCTCCCCTTACACTTTCCGTGCAGACGCCCTTCTCCCGCCGTTGCCCGCCTTCCTCTGCCACATCGCGCACCAGCGCTTAATGGAAGGCGCGGCACTGTTAGTTAGGGACGGCAGCTTAGCCCCAAGGCCGCGTTCCTTGCGACCTGCAGATGAGGGAACACGGCGCACATGTAGGGTGCCGGGCACCACGTTAACCGCAGCGGTTCCCTACCGCTGCGGTCAGGCAGATGAGGATAGGATATAGGGGAGAATTAGAGGCACTCGGGCCGCAGCTGCGGTCACGTGCACAGAGCGGGAGGTGTGGCCTTCACACTTCTGCATTAGGTTGCCGCTCCCGGGTTGGAAGGGGGCGTGGCTTATTCTCCCGCCCTAGTTGAACTTCCTGCTTCTTCCCCGGCGCTGCGTGGGTAGGACACAGGACCTGGGACCTCCATACTGGTAGGCTAGCTTTACCCTCATCCAGCAGGAGATTGACCGTGTCTGACCCGGCCACTGACCCCCCTCAGGCACCTTGCAAGACCACCTTCTATGCCTGCTCTTCGTGCTCGGCAAAATTCCGTCGTGGTCAGTCACTATAACTGTGCTCTGCATGTCAGAAATCTGCACAGAGCCACCCCCCTAGGGCCCAACAGCTCACAGAAGCCCCGGATCGTCCTGTCCAGGGGGAACCAGACTGGGCAAGATCCCTGTCACGGGCAGTGGAAGACCTCTCTAAGATCTCCCAATCCACCCTTTCATTGCTGGGTCGTTTGGTGGAGAAATCACCGCCGGTGCAGTCCGCACAGTCGCAGACCGCACAAACCAGAGGCAGACTTCCTAGTAAGCGCCCCAGAGCAGGCAACCGTTCCTCCTCTGACGCCTCAGCATCCCCCCCTGCTCCTGGCTCCCATTCACAGACGTCTTCCCTTTTAGGCGACGCGCTGTCAGAGGGAGAGCTTGGAGATTCGGATGCGGATGTGGACCTGGAGCATTCTTCTCAGATTGCATCCATGGTGGACAGCCTGATTTCGGCTATAAGGGACACCTTCCAGGTTCAGGAGGACCTTCCCTCCACTAGCCAACAAGGGGTGTCGTTTCTGCGTGCAGAACAGAACCCCAAGGCGTTCCCATTACATGACGATTTTTCGGTCGTTGTCACCAAGGCTTGGGACCAGCCAGGTTTGCGTTTTGTTATTCCGAAACGCCTGGACCTACTCTACCCCTTTCCGCGCGAGTCCGTGGAAAAATGGTCCTCCTCACCGAAGGTGGACCCGCCGGTTGCTCGCTTGGCTAAATCTACAACCATTCCGGTGGCGGATGGCTCTTCCCTCCAGGATCGAGTGGACCGTCGCGTGGAGTCACTCTCTAAGTCGATCTTTACGGCGAACGGTTCAGCACTGCGTCCGATTTTCGCCTCTGCCTGGGTAGCCAAGGCGGTTTCGGAGTGGTCCCTCCGTTTGAGCCAGGATGTCATGTCCGGCCTCCCTCCCGCTGAACTTCAATTGTTGGCGCTCCAAATTTCTCAAGCGGGTAAATATCTCTGTGAAGCGGCACTGGATGCTGGGTCGATGGTCGCCCGTTCTTCGGCGCTCGCCACTTCGGTACGCCCGAGAGTTGTGGCTCAAGGCATGGAAGGCTGATTCTTCATCTAAACGCTCCCTGCTGAGACTTCCGTTTTCTGGGTCTCGGCTGTTTGGGACCAAACTAGATGAGATTATTTCAGAAGCCACGGGTGGGAAGAGCACCCATCTGCCCCAACCCAAGGCAAAGCGGCCTTTTCAGTCCAGAACTGCGTCCTCTCGCTTCCAGTCCTTTCGCCGTTTTTCGGGCACCCGTTCAGCACCCACCTCAGCGGCGGGACCTCCCAGTCAGGATCGACGAAAAGGCCCGTCCTTTAAGCCCCAACAGGCCTGGCGTCCGCGTGCTCAGCAGCCCCGCACAGCCCCAGGTAAGCAGCCTTCAGCATGAAGGTTTGTCCCCACCCTCTCAGGTGGGGGGGCGTCTCCTCCTGTTCCAGGAGATTTGGCACGCCCACATTCCGGACGCATGGGTGCTCGAGGTCGTCTCCTCAGGCTACAAGATAGAGTTCAGGTCCCTTTATCCCAACCGTTTTTTCCTCTCCCAGCCCTCCAGGGATCCCGTCTGGGCCGCGGCGTTTTTGCACGCGGTCCAGGCACTGCTCTCCCGGGGGGTGATTTCTCCCGTTCCCTCGGAGGAGCGGTTTACAGGTTTTTATTCCAACCTGTTTGTGGTCCCCAAAAAGGAGGGCGATGTGAGGCCGGTGCTGGACCTCAAACTTCTGAACCGTTATCTAAGGGTTCAAAGGTTCAGAATGGAGTCCCTCCGCTCCGTGGTTGCTTCACTGGTGAAAGGGGAGTTCATGGCGTCATTGGACATACAGGACGCATACCTCCACATCCCCATCGCCACGGCCCACCAACGGTTCCTCCGATTTGCCATCCAGTCGGATCACTACCAGTTTGTCGCTCTACCGTTCGGTCTGGCGACGGCCCCGCGGGTATTTACGAAGGTTCTTGCCCCCCTTCTGGGGATTCTGCGATTCAGGGGCATTACCCTTCTCCCGTATCTGGACGACATCTTGGTCAAGGCCCCTACAGCGTCGCAATGCGAAGAGAGTCTTCGGATCACGATGAGCACCCTTACTCGCTTCGGGTGGATTGTCAACCTGAGGAAGTCGTGCCTGCCTCCAACCACTCAGATCAGGTTCTTGGGCATGACTCTGGACTCCGAGGCTGCCGAGGTGCGTCTGCCACTGGACAAGAGGTCAGGCATTCAGGATGCGGTGCGTCTGCTTCTCCAGCGCCGCAGGGTGTTGATTCGCAGCTGCATGCGAGTACTGGGTCTGATGGTAGCCTCATTCGAAGCGATACCATTCGCCCAATTCCACACCAGGGAGTTTCAGTGGTTCATTTTGTCCTCCTGGGACAAGTCCCAGGATTCGCTGGACCTCAGGATCTCGCTGTCTCAGCCCGTGCGTGCGGCTCTTGACTGGTGGATGGTACCGGACCACCTGTCCTCGGGGAAGTCTTTCCTCCCAGTGTCTTGGACGGTGGTTACGACCGACGCCAGCCTCCGCGGCTGGGGAGGGGTTTTCGGTACCCGGACAGCCCAAGGCGTTTGGTCTCTGTCGGAGTCCCAACTACCTATCAATATACTGGAGCTCCGGGCCATCTACCTCTCCCTCTGCCATTGGACCCCCTATTTGCAGGGCCGTCCGGTCAGGATTCAGTCGGACAACGCCACAGCGGTTGCCTATATCAACCACCAAGGGGGGACTCGCAGCGGGACGGTGATGAACGAGGCCGCAAGGATCCTGCAGTGGGTGGAAGCCCATGTCCCGGTGATCTCGGCAATATTCATCCCGGGTGTAGACAATTGGACAGCGGATTTCCTCATTTGAACGACGGTGGACTCGGGGGAGTGGTCTCTCCATCCGGAGGTGTTCGAGGACCTTTGTATCCGGTGGGGTCGCCCGGAAGTGGATCTGATGGCATCCAAGCCCTCCTCCGCCAAGATCTATTATCGCACGTGGAAGTCTTTCATTAAATTCTGTGAGGACAGAGATCTCCCTTCCAGGAAGTTTTCGCTCCCTACGGTGCTGGCCTTTCTTCAGGCGGGGTTGGAGCTAGGACTAGCTCTGAGTTCGCTGAAGGGACAGGTTTCGGCTCTTTCCATTTTTTTCCAGCGTACACTGGTGGGGCTGGGCCCGGTCAAAACCTTCATACAGGGAGTGGCTCACACCGCGGCCCCTTATCGGCCACCGTTGCATTCCTGGGACCTTAATTTGGTACTGGTGGCGCTCCAGTCTGAGCCATTTGAGCCTCTGCGGGAAGTTTCCCTCCGCATACTCTCGCGGAAGGTCGCGTTTCTGGTCGCCATTACCTCCATCCGTCGGGTGTCGGAACTGGCGGTGCTCTCGTGCAAAGAACCCTTCTTGGTGTTCCATCAAGACAAGGTGGTTCTCCGGACGGTGCCGTCATTCCTTCCGAAGGTGGTGTCGGCGTTTCATGTTAGAGGACATTGTTCTGCCCTCTTTTTGCCCTGAGCCTTCCCATCCTAGGGAGGTGGCTCTCCACCGTCTGGATGTGGTACGGGCCTTGCGGATCTACCTGTCTGTGGTGGCCCCCTTTAGACGCACGGACTCCCTGTTCGTGATCTCGGAGGGTCCGCGCAAAGGTTTGGCAGCCTCCAAGGTGACGATTGCTCGGTGGATTAGATTGGCCATTGCCGAGGCCTACCGCTCCAAGGGCAGGGTTTCTCCTCCCGGTATCACGGCTCACTCTACCAGGGCGATCGGGGCTTCTTGGGCTCACCTTCACCACGCTTCGGCGTCTCAATTGTGTAAGGCAGCGACTTGGTCTTCTTTACACACCTTCATGAAATTTTACTGGGTGCATTCTTTCGCCTCAGCGGATGCTGCTCTCGGTCGCAGAGTTTTACAGGCCGCAGTGTAGTGTCTTCCATGAGGGAGTTGGAGCCTGTGGTTGTTTTCCCGCCCCGGGGACTGCTTTGGGACGTCCCACGGTCCTGTGTCCCCCAATGATATGAGCGAGAAAATGAGATTTTTGTGAACTCACCTGTAAAATCTCTTTCTCGCTTTATTCATTGGGGGACACAGCACCCACCCATTTTTTCTCGTTGTTCTGAGGCCTGTGGGTCCGAGTTGCCGGTTGGGACTGGTGTCCCGTTCGGTTTTATTGTTGGGCAGTGGTCCTTACTAGTTATGTTTTGTTTTGGTACTGTTTTCTCCTACTGCTGAAGCACAAACTGATATGCTCTCTCCAGGCTGGAGGGGGTATAGCCTGCAGGGGAGGAGCTAACAGCTTTCAGCCTAGTGTCGCCTCCTAGTGGCAGCAGCAAGCTATACCCACGGTCCTGTGTCCCCCAATGAATAAAGCGAGAAAGAGATTTTACAGGTGAGTTCACAAAAATCTTGTTTTTCTGCCCATGTGGGAGGTTTTATCTGGGTAAGACTATTAGACCTCTCTACGTGCGATTCAGGGAACACAAAAAAAATCAATAGAAATTAGAATTGGAGCTACTCGACTTATTGAACACATACATGATGTACATGGAGGCAGAGATGATGTGTTGAAGTGTGCAGGGATAGAGGTAGTTCATATGTCTGAACGAGGAGGAGATAGGAAGCGCATATTATTACAAAGGGAAGCCACATGGATTATTAAAACTGCTGCCATGGGTCCTCATGACAAAAATGACTTAGCTTACAAAAGAAGAAAATCCAGGACAGGAAAATGAAATTCCAGCAGTCTTTATTACAGCGTAGAAACAACAATACAAAGCAGTGGCACTTCAACTCCCGACACCTCCCATCAGATCGACATGTTTCGAACCAAAAATCGGTTCTTAATTATGATCCCAAAAAATGACTTTGCTGTATTTGTATGAAATGGTTTTAGATTACATTGATGTTTATCTATATGTTTTTATAAGGGACATCAAGTTGTAGATGGAAGTGATTACTTCACCTGTTCGATCATGACGTGGGAGTGGTGTATATAGTACACCTCCCCACCACGTCATGGAAGGCTTGGCAATCCAGCGCAAAACGGCTGTTGCCTGATGTATCTGTGCGGTGCCCCGCATCTGCCATGATTTTACTTACAATAAAGCTGCAAAAAAGAAGTTGATGGTGAGGGCCGCGTTTTTTCTTCTTTCAACTATTAGGAAAAAATTAATTAAGCTACCTGTTCTATTCATCAAGGTGACGTAGCGTAAAGCATAATTGGACCTTGTTGCCGGAAAGGAATACAGGATAATGCCACCTTTCTATTTGTGGGCGTGTCATTGCATAGCGGTGGGTCGATGGGGGTTCTTTTGGTATTAATGGCTGTGATATCCAAAGTTAGTTAGTAATGATCGCTTTGTGCACACTAAATTGGCTCTCTGGTTATACCTGAGAGGGAAACTGTTTTAGTTTTTTCTATGAGCTAAGTTATGTCATTAAATGTATTTCCTATATTGTGCAAATGAATTGTTATGTATTTCCTATGTAACTATGTTGTTCATGCCATAACTTGGTCTACCACATGGTGGCAGCAACACAACTGGCAGGATAAGTTCCAGAGAATGGACTGTTCTGTCTATTCTCTCTCCCTCTAGAGGGAGCAGTGTGATAGGAGAGGAGGAGTTAGCTTAGTTAGAGACAGTCAGTCTAGCTTTCCCCCTCCTGGGGAGAGGTTGTGAGCAGAGTTCCTGTAAACCCCTGCAAAGGGAAGGCAGCAGGCCTGCTCCCCCCTGGACAGGTTCTGTTAACCCAAGTCAACCTTATAACTGGAGGTTGAGCAATGCCAAGCTGAGCCGAAGCTTGAGGCTACTTTAAGCCAGGATTGAAGTTCCTAGGATTGACTACTACTGACATAGCTGAGCTGAGAGAGCTACAGAGAAAATACAGCAGAGAGAAGTTTGTTTGAAGAGAGAGTTTGCCTGCCATTTGCCTGCTGAAACCTACTGGAAACCAAGACAAGTTCTGGAAACATTTATTAAAAGTAAAAGCAACTGTTCAACTGTTTACTCAAGTCTGGACTCAACTTTGTTCTACACCATCCAAGTTCCTTTCCCCCCTTTGCACTGCTTCGGACCACCGCATATGGGATTTCAACCATATCCAAAGGTAGGAGCACCATGACAAGTGCTACACAACATCTTCAAGGGATATTGTGGCCTATTCAACACCACTCTGGCCTTCTTACATTTGGGTACATTTCATCATAGAAAGGGAGCCTTGTGCTTCCGCTGCTTTACCGCAGCTGGCGTCACGACTACTTACTCTAATAGAGGGACGGATTTTGTAGATACCTCTAGAGGGGTAAGCGATCCCCCAGGTGTACCAGTGGGCCCTAGTCACCCCAGTCTGACACTGCCCACAGAAGAATATTGCATAACGTATAATAGTAATCTAATTGAATCACTGACTCTTCTTCCCTCTGGCCAGTAGTAGCAGGAACACAGTTTTCTGTCTTCTCAAGTAGGTGATGGTGTATTATTGTGGAGGTCCTGGATGACATTGTAGACTAGATGGGTTACTCATCATCTCTGTAACAACAGGAAGATGTAGATGTTAATTCTGACACCATGCCTTTGAACTAGCGTTCAAGCACATTCCTACTCTTCCTCCTTTACAGTTATTTGAGTTCCAATAGAAACATGTTCTCTGTCATCTGTCTTCACTGATCCCCGTGGTGGGACTCCTTCTTTTCAACTAATAGACAGCAGCCTTTGTGCTAAGAAAGATATTCAAAACAATATTGCTGTTGCTGAGTTTAGGAGAATAGTGAGAGTTTGGACTAAGATGAGGAGGATCAGTCAGGAGTGCAGTACATGACTAAAATGTATAGCTGTTTTGGTGGTGGTACCAGTAGTAGTGGCAGTTGTAGCTGTGGCCTTGTTAGCCATGGTGGTAGTTGTGTTCAGAGCAAATATAGAGGTGGGAATCATGAGGGAGGTAAGCAGCCCATGATGACATATCACAGTCTGAGAAAAGTGGTGGAATGAATAGCCCCCGGACCATTAGGAGGGGGATCCATGGCTGAATTGGCATTAGGCCAGATTGAACTTAATCTGCCCCCCTAGCCTAACAACATCAACCTCTGCACCCAGGGTCAATTAAAGTGGGTTTGGGCGGGAGGTTTTCCCGCTGTTTTGGTTAAGGTTGCTGGGCAGAGGTGCTTTGCCCAGTAACCAGAGATTGATTGGTTTTCCAGCGGGCCTGTGAGAACGCTAGGGCTAGGGCAGTTTTACGGGGGACCTGGAGATAGGCCCTGATTGGCTTCTGGAGTCTGCTGTTTTCAGATAAAAATGTGGGAGTCACAGGCGGCGGTGCCTTTTGGATACATCTGCGGTGTCAAGCGGACCGTTCGTGCCCAGCTGTCCTGCTTACCTGATGGAGGCTTTGATCGAGGAACTGGCGAGCCGTGCGGTGGAAGATGGAGCTCCTGCCTGGATCGGGGAATGTCTTCTGCGCCTGAGATCTCCGGAGCTGGTTTCGTCGGGGGCGCCTGCAGTGCCGTCTGCCATGCTGCCACCTGTTCTTGAAGCTGTCCGGAGTGTGGATGGGCTGGTGATTCCGGAGTCGGCGCGAGCGGAGGATCCGGTGGAAGCTGGTGCGGTCCGGGAGTCGCGTCTGAGGAGGAGCCGGCAGGCCAACAGAAGATTTTCTCCCTCCCCATCTGCGCAGGCGCGGCCAAGATCTCGCGGGACCAGGATCTCTGTGGATGGTATCGCGAGAGGGCGCCGGGAGATGACATCATCCAGTGTGCGCCTTCTGGCTCCTGGACATATTGCGGCACCGCAGGCTTTTAACTCCCCCCTGGGGGCTCTTGGCTTGGAGTCTCAGGGTGCGGAGGGGCCTGGGATCGGGATCGCTAAAAGCCAACCGGCTTGTGGCTGGGCTGGAGGTGCGGCAGGAGGAGTTCCTGGGACCAGTTCTCAGATGGCGGCGTCATCCCTACCTGGACCGGTGCAACAGTCGGGTGAGTGGCCGGGGCAACTTGCTCCAGTGATATCCTCTCTGTCTCTAGTACTGTCCTCTTTGCAGGGGCTGGTGTCTGGCCACCCCCAGCTTCAGCCCCCCTCGTCCCCTGCTGCAGCTGGTGGTTTGTTAGGTAATGTCTCTTCTGCCTGGCTGCCAGCTGACTGCTTGGGGATGGGAGAGGGGGATAGCTTGATAGAGCCTCTGTCTGTACCTGTGCTGTCTCGTGCTAAGGGTATAGCAGAAGGCTGTTTTAAAGAAGTTATGCCATGTTCTATTTCTCCGTTGGGTTTTCACCTGTCTGCAGCAATTAGGGAAAGGATCTGGAATGGTGATTTTATTGATATTTTGTCTCTCCTCCCTGCCTCTAAGGATTTTGTTGTTAAAATGGAGCGCAGGGATGAAAAATCGGAGGAGGAGAGGAAGCGTCCCATTCCTAGATCTTTTCACAATTGGCTTCAGGCGTTTTGTATTTTTGATAGTAGTGGGTGAGAAGCAGCCGGAGAAGTGCTCAGGTCTGTTTCAGCATGTGGATATAGTATTGGAAGCGTATAAGAACTTTGGTGGTTTTGGCTGGTTCCAGTACGATGAGAATTTTCGGCAGAAAATGGCGGTATACCCTCAGTTGCGTTGGGGTACCAAAGATGTGGGCTTATGGCTTAATTTATTACTGCCGCAGAGGTCGGTGGCGGTTCCAAAGACGTCTTCTCCTTCTGCAGGTGTAATGAAGCGGGGGGTATGTTTTGCATATAATGAGTCGCATTGTAAGTGGCCCGCCACATGTAAATACAAGCACGAGTGTGCTTTCTGTGGGGCGGGCCACCCAATGTCCAGATGTTTTAAGAAAGCCAGTTTGCCGTCGCAGCAGTCGGCAAAGGAGTTTTTTCAGAAAAGCGTCGACTCCAGTAAAATTGGAGATTATGCTACCTTGGTTAGGTCAGTACCCAACCCGGCAGATAGCTGATTTGTTGATTTCGGGCTTTTCAGAAGGTTTCATTATACCGCCATTTTCTGGGCAGGGTTGTGTGATTGTGAAAAACCTGCCGTCAGTTGAGAAATACCCGCATGTTGTGGAGGTTAAAGTGAAGGCTGAAATTTTAGCAGGTAGAGTGGCGGGTCCTTTTGTGGAACCTCCCTTTGAGGATTTGAGGTTATCTCCTCTGGGGGTGGTTCCTAAAAAGGAACCTAATTCATTCAGGATGATTCACCATTTATCTTACCCGTTTGGTAGTTCATTGAATGATGAGATTGATAGTTCTTTATCTAGAGTGTGTTATTCTACGTTTGATGCTGCTGTGTCACTGGTAAAGTCGTTTGGTGTGGGGGCTCTTTTGGCCAAGGCAGATGTTAAGTCCGCCTTCAGGTTGTTGCCAATACACCCAGCGGCTTTCAATTCTCTGGGTTTCTATTTTAAGGACAGGTTTTATTTTGACAAATGTTTGCCGATGGGCTGCTCTATTTCTTGTTTTTATTTTGAGGCATTCTCGACTTTTTTAGAGTGTGTAGTCTCAGTCCGGGTTATGAAGGGAGGTGTAGTTCATTACTTAGACGATTTTTTATTTGTGGGTCCTCCAGGGGATTCCGCATGTTCTGATGTTTTAGGCAAGTTTTTTAATGTGTGTTCTGAGTTTGGGGTTCCGTTAGCTGTTGAGAAAACTGTCTTGCCATCTTGTTGTATTGAGTATTTGGGTATTATTATAGATTCAGGATTGGGGGAAGTGAGGTTGCCAATAGAGAAGGTGCAGAAGGTGGCGGGTTTGATTCAGGGAGTTTTGTTGCGTCGTTCGGTTACTGTGAAGGAGGTTCAGTCTTTGTTAGGTTTGTTGGCATTCTGTTGTAGGGTAATGCCCATGGGGCGGGTGTTTTGCAGGCAGCTGTCGCAGAGGATTGCAGGTATTAGGAATCCTAGTTTTCATGTAACGTTGGACAATGACGCACAGGATGATCTGAAGTTATGGTTGGAGTTTTTAGGAAGTTTTAATGGTCGCTCTATGTGGCAGGAGGAGTTTGTGGATGCCCCTCAGTTGAATTTGTTTACGGACGCAGCAGGGAGTGTAGGTTTTGGGGCATTTTGGGAGGGGCATTGGTGTTCAGAGGCGTGGCACGAGTCCTGGGTGAGGAATGGCGTTTTAAAAAATTTAGTTTTACTTTAACTTTTTCCGGTTGTGGTGGCGTTGGTTTTATGGGGTAGTTTCTTTAAAAATAAGCGCATTAGGTTGCATACGGATAATCAAGGTGTGATGTTTGCGGTTAATTGTCTATCGTCTAAGAATCCGTTAGTAGTTAAGCTTTTGAGGCATTTAGTGCTTATCTGTTTGCGTTGGAATATTTGGATAAAAGCAGTGCATATCCCGGGCATTAATAATGACATTGCTGATGCGTTATCCCGTTCACAGATGCAGCGTTTCTTCAGCTTGGTTCCGTGGGCAGATGCTTTAGGGAATCCCTGTCCGGAGCACCTATGGGGGCTGATTTGGCGGTAGTTTTGGAGCTGTTGAGACGTTCGGTGGCGAGTGCGACTTGGAGGAGTTATTTGTCGTCGTGGCTGAGGTGGGAGCGTTTCATGAACGGTAGGTCTTGGTCGCTTCTGGGGGTTAATGATGCTGTGGCGCTGTCTTTCTGCTTGAGCTTGTTTGAAGAGAAGTTAGCTTATGCGTCTGTTTGCAAGGTTTTAGCTGGAGTTTCGCTTTTTTCTTAGGGCATGTGGGCGCAAGGCGTTATCTGACGTTTTTGTGGTGCGGCAGTTGTTGAAGGGGTATAAGGCTGGAGGTGTTTTGCAGGATGGGAGGTGTCCTATTACACCGGGGATATTATTGAAGTTATGCGATGCGACTAAATTGCTGTGTTTTGATAAGTTTGAATCTGTGTTGTTTAGGGCAGCATTTGTTGTAATGTTTTTTGCGGCTTTGCGGATTGGCGAATTATTACCCAGGTCCAGGTATAGCGGAGGGGGATTGTCACGGAGGGATGTTGTAGTTGGTGATTCATTGTTATTGATTTTTATTCGTAGGTCAAAAACGGATCAGGATGGTAAGGGTTGCAGGTTGAGAATTGGGGCAATCCAGGAGAGAGGTATATGTCCAGTAGAGGCGGTGAAGTGCTATTTAGCGTGTCGCCCTGAAGGGGCGGGGGCATCCTTTTTTGTGCATCAGGACTTGTCACCGCTGTCGCAATTTCAATTTAGGGCTGTTTTGTCGAAATGTTTGAAGGTGCTGCAGTTGAATGGTAGGTACTTTTCTTCACATTCTTTTCGGATTGGGGCAGCAACTTCAGCGGCACAAGCAGGTTTGCATGAATCCGTGATACAGCGGATTGGGCGTTGGTCTTCTAATCGTTATCAATTGTATGTTAGACCGCATTTATTAATTGAGTAATTTATTTTAGTTTCAGGTTTGTCGGTTTGGATTCTGGGCCACTCCTTTGTGCACTGGGGGAGTAGGAGGGCTGCAGATCGTTGTTACGGACTCAATTTGTCCTTGCAAGAAGATGCTGTCAAGCTGCACTGGAACGGTGTGCGGGGTCTTCAATGGTCAGGTTTGTTAGATTTAGTGCTGCAGTTGTATGATGTTCTTCCCCCGCCAGATATCTTAATAATTCATTTAGAAGGGAATGACATCGGCGGAGGAGATACTATGCACCTTATCTTCCGGATGAAGAAGTCCATGCTGGAGCTCAGAAGATTTTTCCCTCTCACTAAGTTAATTTTTTCTGAGATTATTCCAAGGAGGTGCTGGAGGTTATGTGCTGGGCAACAATTTAAGGACAAAGTACGGAAGAGGATAAATAGGGTTATGGCTAGGTTTATGCCGTCAGTTGGGGGTTTTGCTTTTAGACATATGGATCTTGAGAGTGGAGAGGCTGGTCTGTTTTTTCGGGATGGTGTTCATTTGTCAGACATCGGTTATGCTATTTTTAATTTAAACCTGCAGGCTATGATTGAATTAGCTGTGGGTGGGGTGGGGCCCTTGCCACTTCTGTGAAGTGGCTTAGGGCCGGTTGGGTGGTAAGGATAGTCGTCCCCGATATGGTTAATAAACAGGCCATGGCCTTTAACTCCACTCTCTGTCTATGTGTATTATTTAAAAAAATAAAAATTATAATAATATTAATAACCAGATGTGTTTGGGTTGGGGTAGTTTGGTAAATGTTATGGGCAATCTATATGACATATTCTGCCATGAATAGCCCCCGGACCATTAGGAGGGGGATCCATGGCTGAATTGGCATTAGGCCAGATTGAACTTTAATTGACCCTGGGTGCAGAGGTTGATGTTGTTAGGCTAGGGGGGCAGATTAAGTGGGTTTGGGCGGGAGGTTTTCCCGCTGTTTTGGTTAAGGTTGCTGGGCAGAGGTGCTTTGCCCAGTAACCATAGATTGATTGGTTTTCAAGCGGGCCTGTGAGAACGCTAGGGCTAGGGCAGTTTTACGGGGGACCTGGAGATAGGCCCTGATTGGCTTCTGGAGTCTGCTGTTTGCAGATAAAAATGTGGGAGTCACAGGCGGCGGTGCCTTTTGGATACATCTGCGGTGTCAAGCGGACCGTTCGTGTCCCGCCCGCCCTCCCAAGTTTTGTTGATTATGATAGTGTGGTAAGCGGTCATGGCGCTGTGGGTGGTAAGGATAGTCGTCCCCGATATGGGGATGGACTTGTTTATGTGTACATTTGTATTGTACTGCTGAAGGTAAGTCTGAGTCTATGACTGGACTTTGTTATGATTATGTTTAAAGTTATAATGTTATTTATTAAGTTAATAAACAGGCCATGGCCTTTAACTCCACTCTCTGTCTATGCGTATTATTAAAAAAAATATAAAATAATATTAATAACCAGATGTGTTTGGGTTGGGGTAGTTTGGTAAATGTTATGGGCAATCTATATGACATATTCTGCCATGATGATTGATGATGATTGTGTGTTGGACAGGACCTGGGAACCGAATCAGGATGACAATGAGGTGATGATGACATTAGAGGAGGAGCTGGTGATGTTAAAAAAAGATCAGAGTCAAACCTTATGTGCCGGCCGTGCCCATGCTTCGGACCACAATTTGCACGGGCACAGACTGTGTGACTGCCATCTGAGTACGCAGACCCATTACTTGAATGGGGTCTGCGATCCGCATCCAACGGTCCACACCGCAAAAAAGTAGGCATGGGCAGAAAACCTACAGAAGCACTCTGTATTGCTTCCATGGGCTTCCGGCCGTACCTCCATTCCGCACCACACTGTCTCTTCTGAATTGCAGACCAATTCAACCGAATTGGTCCGGATCCGTGATACGGTGCTCACATAGCCAGTTCTCGTTGTTTGCAGGCCGCAATACAGGCATGGAGCTGCTACAGTCGTATGCTGCTAAGGGAAGATTTGCTTGTACTGTTGGTGCTTGGGAGCTGATGCTGCTGATGTTGGTTTAAGCTCAAAAGCTATCAGTCTTAGGGCAAGCTCATGTGGTGGTGACAGAAATGTTGTGAGTGCTGCTGGTGGGTGCTCTGTGTGGGCATCTCCTGTGGGGTAATTTTTATTTATATTTCCAGCTGACAAAACCATCGCATACAGAGAATAAGATGTGGCTGTTTAGGCTCAAATGTGGGTACTATCGCTCTCCTTCAGAACATGAACTGGCTAGCAACGTGAGCAAGACCATCCTCCTCCCTATTGTCATTCATCAGTCATCCTTAACAGAATGGGTAGGCAGTAAACAACATGCTCCCAGTAATCCGGTTGTGTGCGCCACCTTTTTACAGTGCAGTGGCCAATAAGCACCATCACAATGAGGCCAGGAGCTACTGCCACCTCCATGGTTGTGTAGGTCTAGTTGCCACATGAGGTGCTTATCTATCTCCTCTGCGTCCTCCTCAATGGACATCCTCCCATCCCAAACAGAAAGATGTCAGGGCATTGTTTCCACTCCCCCTCCTTCCCTTCATATGTGTAATCTGAAGCACTGCCATGCTGTCTTAAACCCCATGAACCTGGGTGAGAGAAGCCACTGAGCAGATCATTTGCTATCACCGGAGGGAGCCAAAACAACCGGGAAGCGCACACTTCCGGGTTTTTGGAAGTCCAGATGCCGTGGTCACATTTGACCATGGCATCTGAAGGGTTAAAAGTCTGCGGTCAGCATTACTGCCGGTCACAGACATTAGGCCCGGGTGTCTGCTGTTTAAAACAGCCGGCACCTAGAGGCTATGGCATCCGCCTCTCACGAATGGGCGTCATCTTTAAAGTCCTGGCCATGTATGGTGCTGGTTGGGAAGGAGTTAAAAATACAGATTGACAAAACAGAGTGGTCCTCAATAGTTTAACAGAAGCTAGCTGCAGCCTGCATGACCACATGGTACTTGACTGCAGCGCGGCACAACTGCACAGTGTGGTCATAAATCATGGAAAAAGATACAAAACATCCTGCACGATATGAAAGCAAATAAGTGAGGCCGGACGGATGTAACAGTTCAGGGGAGGCCGGCATGAGGGGTTTTGGTTGGCGAGGGCTAGAGTAGCTTAGGAGTTAACTAGGAGATGTGCAGGGGGAATAAGTCGAGAAGGGGCAGGAAGCTGAGGCGATAAGAGGTGGTGAGCCGGGATAACGGGCGCCATTTTGTGAAGCAGGAGCCGGCATCTGCAGCATCGCATACTGCCATGTCTGAAGCAGTGGAGGCGATGCTGCGGCGTTTGAGAGAGGCGGCGGACACCAGGGGTCCCGGATGGTTAGAACAGCAGGTGACTGCCTTGTTAGGGGGGGCGGAAGGGGGTACCTTTAGCCCCACTCCATTAGTCAGACGGCTTCGGCGGGTACGGCCGCCGGCGCGCCTAAGCCCTGATTTACCCCCCCGGGTCCGGCACCGTGTCAGGAGCCCCTCAGGGCACCCTTTATGCCGGGGGCCTTCAAGCATTACCCCCCTGCGGCCTCCCGGTGTGGGAGGAATCCATGTGTCTGGCGGGAGCCAGCGGCGACAGGGGAGTCATCTTCCCAGCCCACTGCAGCAGCAGCGAGGGAGTCAGGACCAGGTTCTGCGGGATCCCCTTTCGTTCGTGGGAGGCGGAGGCCTGCTCTGCGTGGGAGTAGTGGCGGCAGCAGAGACGACAGCGGGGCTGCGCGGGCGGGCAGCGCGGGCAGGCAGCGGGGCCCGGCGCAGGCCCTCACAGGTTGAGCACCTAGCAGTGGCGTACGAGGCTGTGCCTGGCGGTGCCAGGGGCGGGCACAGGCCTCGCCTGGATCAGCAACTTTCAGAGGAGGAGGACGAAGTTGCTCTGGCAGGGTCCCCTTCCCAGGGCAGGCCTCTTGGGCGGTTGACAGAGCGGCACGAGGCTGCGCATGTGGTTGGAAGGGACGTGCGCAGGCCTTTTTCGGAGGACGGACAGCTAGTGGCTGGTCCTGACAGCTTGGAGGTCAGAGGGCTTCCCAGAGTCTCGTCCAACGCGCCCAGCAGTGCTGCGGCTGGGGTGCTGCCGGCATTCGAAGCAAATGATCATCTAAGGGCCGTCGCGGATACAGGAGTCGTGCGGCAGGAATCCAGACCTTCGGCTGCCGGGTTCACAGCGCCCGGGCAGCTAGGTGAGACATCATTGGGAACGTTGCTATCTTTACTTAATGGGGCAGGCAGTCCGGGGGGAGCAATAGTGCTATTATTGGTGGTTTGGGGCGCTTGCTGTGTGGCTTAGCCGGGGTTAGTCAGGATGGGGGGGGGATGGGAGTTGCAATGTGCCTGCTACCACTAGCGCAGGAATGGCGGAGTCAGTGTCTGTACAGACGCGGGGGGGGGGGGGGAAAGAGGATAGGCTCAGGTTAGATGATGCGGCAAAAGGGGAAGTGTATGGGTGTTTTGAGGGGTCCCCTGAGAGCGCATTTGAAGACTGAGGTGCGAAAAAAGATTTGGAGGGGAGAGTATATAGAAATGTTCTCACTGCTTCCACTTGAACGTTTCAATCTTGATGTGGTAAAGAAGGATGGGGTTAGGAAGGAGGATGATGACAAGCGTCATTTTCGGCTTATCCCTAGGACATTTAGTAATTGGCTGCAAGCTTTTGCGATTCTGACAAGTGTAGTTGGTGAAAAAAATCTCGATTGCTGTTCCCCCCTTTTTTTTACTTGGACGCTATTGGTAAAGCCTATCGGGTGTACGGGGGGTCAGGGTGGTTACGGTATGATGAACAATTCCATGAGATGGGACCATAAAGATATTGCTTTATGGATGAGGGTTACAGCGCCAGGTAGGATTGGTTGGTCCTTTCGGAGTGAGTCAGGGGGGGCACATCAGTCTACAGGAACAGCCCCAGTTGAAAAGGGCTTCTGCTTCCTTTTTAATGAGGGAAGTTGCAAATTTGGACAAAAATGTAAATTCAGACATGAATGTTCCGTGTGTGGAGGTGGCCATGGGGCCAGCAGATGTTTTAGAGGGGGTAGACAAAGAGGGGGTGATGGTTTTGCAAAAGCGGCTGACTCCAGTGCGAGTGGAAAGGATGGCGGGTCATCTAAATAGATATCCTATTAAAACATAATTTTTTTATGTTCAATTACAGTTTTTTTCTGCAATTATCGGGAGTTTCCATTGGAGCTAAATTCTCACCTTCCCTGGCCAATGTATACATGGCCTGGTGGGAACAGTCATTTTTGTTCTCCCTGACTAATCCTTGGGCATCCTCCCTGGAGTGGTATGGCCGTTACAACGACGACCTGCTGTTCATATGGTCGGGTGATGTGGCGGCCATACCACTCTTTGGGGATTTTCTGAACTGCAATGATTGCGGCCTGAGATTCACTTTGTATTTCCATGCCACTTGTATTTCTTTTCTGGATTTGTCTCTTGAGGGTGATGCGCACACTAATTCAATTCATACCCGCACTTTTCGCAAGGAAACTGCGGGTAACACAATTCTCCATGCGGCTTCTTGCCATCCTCCCCATGTTGCTAAAAATATTCCTAAGGGTGAGTTTATTCGCATTAGACGAAACTGCACTCAGGATGCAACATGCCGCATGGAGATGCGCTATGCGGCCTCTCGCCTCTCCACCAGACAATATTCTCAGCATGGTCTGGAACATGCCCAGAAGAAGGCCCTGTCTATACCTAGACAGACATTATTATTTACCCACCACAGTCGCACACGTCACCCTGAAAATACAGATCAGTCACGACATTCTCGTCTGCCTGTTTTTGTTACGGCTTATAGTACACAATATTCGCAGATTTGCAACATAGTAAGAAAGCACTTACCTATACTGTCAGCAGATGATCAATGGTGTAATGTCTTGAAAGGTGGCATCCTGTGCTCAGCCCGCAGAGCGCCCACGCTGGGTAATAAACTCTGCCCCTCTCTATTTACTGAGGGGGCACGAGCCTCTCCAGTATGGTTGCGGTTTCTTGGCAGTTATAAATGTGGGCACAAAAGTTGCAGATGTTGCTCCTATATGCGACCTGGCAAGGAAGTATTTTCCTATGCCATGAATCAATGTTTTTCCATCAAACAATACATCAACTGTTACACCACTCGTGTGGTGTATTGTATTTCATGTACCCTCTGTTCACTCCAGTACATTGGCTGCACCACTAATGGCCTCAAGGTTAGACTATGCAGGCACATCTCTGACATTCCTCATTCACATGCCAGAAATGTGTCTGTGGTCAGCCTGCATTTCTCAGCGGTGCATGGCGGTGACACAGAGGGTCTAATTGTGCAGGGTTTGGAGAGGGTTACTCCACCATCTAGGGGTGGTAATTACAAGAAGAAGCTTTTGAACCGTGAGTCGTTCTGGATCTTCAAAATGGGGTCCACCATACCAAATGGACTTAACCAGAAACGCGACTTGATGCTACACTACAGAATTTTTTGATTCATAAGCCATGTGTGTTCCTTTGTTTTTAGTCACCATGCTTTTTAGCATGTGCTGTCAATTTCATTGGGGCCTGCAGTTAGTGTGTCCACCTGTTCCAGGTGAAGGCACTATATATGCAACCTCCCCCTTAGTATGTGTGTGTCATGAGGAAGGATCGCTATTGTCTTTGATCCAAAACATGTTGACTAGTGTGTAACTGGCTTTTAATCCGCACTGAAAAATAAAGCTAACATTTAATCCAGCTGGACTTTTCCTCTTTTTCTTTACTCAAGTTACGCTGTGGTTCCCAGCATGGTCCGTGCTCGGTGCAACAGGGTTTGAGCACACCTACCTCCTTCTTTTTGCCTACCAGTTCACCCGGATAGTTTGTATTTGCTGGGTTGTTTTTGGAATGGCGGCTATTTCATAGACAGGTGTTTGCCAATGGGCTGTTCAGTATCTTGTGCATATTTTGAGAGTTTTAGTTCTTTTTTGGAGTGGGTGGTTATTCAGGAATCGGGTTATTCATCTATCATTCACTACCTGGATGATTTCCTGTGTTTGGGACCGGGTAGACTACCGGAGGATAAGGTGTCGGATTTGATGGCGGGGGTGGCAGCCACATTGAGGGCGAAAAAGATTCGCTTGCGGGACTTACAGTTCTTGTTGGGCAAATTGAATTTTGCATGTTGGATTCTCCCTATGGGCCGTATTTTTAGAAGGGGGTTGGCTTCCGCGACCGGGGGTATTGTGGCTCCGCACCATTTTATTAGATTAGGTAAGGAATTAAAAGAAGATTTAAAGGTATGGGATTCTTTTCTACAGCGTTTTAACGGCAGGGCATTAGTTATGGGTGGGGTTGTTGATTGCTTTGATTTTGATTTGTTTACAGATGCTGCAGGTGGGGTTGGTTTCGGGGCGTACTGTGAGGGGCAGTGGTGTGCGGGTAAGTGGCTGGAGTCTTGGGTTCTCAACGGTTGGGTTAAAAATGTGGCGTTGTTGGAACTCTTTCCCATTGTGTTGGCGGTCACGCTCTGGGGGGAGAAGTTTAGGGACAAGAAGGTTAGGTTCCATTGTGACAACCTAGGCGTGGTGCAAGCCATCAATTGTTTGACTGCCTCGTCTCCCCCGGTAATTTGCCTGTTACAGCAGTTGGTCCTTAGGTGTCTGTCTCTTAATGCTTGGGTGGTGGCGGTGCATGTGCCAGGGTCTTCTAATGGTATCGCTGATGCTCTTTCTCGTTTGCAGTGGGAGCGGTTTCGCCAGCTGGCCCCAGATGCGAGTCAAGACGGGTTGGCGTGTCCGGAGTCGTTGTGGGAGATCTTGGAGGTACCGTAGGGGATCTGTTGCAGGCGTCGTTGAGTGAAGGCACGTGGAGGGAGTATGATAAGGCTTGGCGTACATGGCAGCGGTGGTGTGATGACCTGGGGGTCGAGGTGATGGGCGGGGAAATTCCATTATTACTGTTTCGTTTCGGGGCGTTTCGTTTAGGTGAGTTAGTGTGTCGTAGTGTTAGGCGTGAGGGGGGTTTGAGAAGGGAGGATATGAGTTTATATGACAACAGGGTGGTGATTTATCTGCGTTTTTCAAAGACTGATTGGGAGGGGAGAGGTCACTTCATTTCATTGTTTGAGGTGCCAGGATATTTGTTGTGTCCGGTGCGGTGTTTGCGGGACTTCCAGGAGGGGTCCGGAGTTGGTGTCGGCCCGCTGCTTAGGCATGCGATGGATCCTTCTTATCGCGGTTTCAATTCCTGGCGGTATTTAAGAAGTGTTTGCGTAACTTGGGAATGGATTCTGGCAACTTCATGGGTCATTCCTTCAGGATTGGGGCCGCCACGGAGACTGCTCGGTTGGGTGTGCGGGGTGAGGTGATCAAGCGTATTGGGAGGTGGGAGTCGGAGCGTTTTCGGCTATATGTGCGTTTAGGGGTGGTTTGAGAGTGTGTGTCTAACCATTGGGGTTTTTTTTTGTTTTGTTCTCTTGCAGGTGACGCCCCGTTGTTAGTGTGGATTTTGGGCCATTCTTTTGTTTTCTGGGGGGCCTTGCGGGCGGATGTACGGCGAAATGGGCGTCAGTTGGGGTTTGAACGTGGGGTGGCTGTGGTGAGATGGATCGGGCGTAGAGGTATGTTGTGGGGTAGTGTTTTGCAGGAGGTACATCGTCATGTCAGGTTGGATAGGGCCCCGGATGTTCTTGTGTTGCATGTGGGGGGTAATGACCTTGGTGTTCGTCCCTGCAGGGAATTGATTCGGGATATCCATTTTGATTTTTTGCGGTTGTGGTCCCTTTTCCCGTCTGTTGTCACTGTGTGGTCCGACATTGTGCCGAGGAAGGCCTGGCGGGAGGCTAGATCTGTGGATAAGTTGAATAAGGCCAGGATTAAGCTAAACAGGGTGATTGGGTGGTTTTGTGCCGAGCATGGAGCAGTGGTGGTGCGGCACCCGGATTTGGAATTAGGGACAGGAGGTTTCTGGAGAGAGGATGGGGTCCACCTTAATGTGGTTGGCATTGATTTGTGGTCGCTTGATTTGCAAGGAGGTATTGAAAGAGCCCTCCGTGTGTGGCGGAACGCGCGAGCTTAAGGATTGGTGTCAAGCTGTGGTTTGTTGGCGGGGGGAGGTCATAGAAGCTGGGGCTACTGGATGGTACAGGTGAATGAGAGGGCCTCAATGGTGGGGCAGGACTCTCAGAGTTGGATCACCTGGTTGGTTTGGTGTGGCGTTCGTAAGTTGGTGTCCCCGAGCTTGTGGTACGCGGCTTGGGGCAAGATGGAATTGCCGTGGTGGTTTTTGGTCGGTTAAGGTGCATTTAGGCGGCTTCTAAGACCTCCCTCGTCAGTTATATATGTATAAATAAAAGGGTATGTCATTGTTATATCAATTATTTATGTTTGTTCATGTTATTTATATTATTTAATAAAAAACGGCCGCTGTGGCCGATTTAATTCGAACAGTGGCTGTGTGTGGTTATTTGGGATGGTGAGTGGGGAGGTTGGGTTAGTTTAATGGGTTGGTAGTGGATCCGATAGTAGCCAATAACCCTACTCATGCGGATGTGTATGGCTACATTTATGAAATCACGGAAAATAATGCACTAAAACAATATATGTAAACATAATATATGGATTAAGCCCTAATGATAAAATCTGAGACTCTCAGCCAATATATTTTGATCAAAACACATCTGTGCCCGCCTAACTGCGCCAAGGTGGTCTCAATCACCTACCTATGTTGTATGAGTATCTATATTCAGGAGAGCCATAAATATAGCCATGCACATCCACAGTGTGGTCATACCCAAATAAGGGCGAATAAGTGTGGACAAACTGTGAAACTCTGGGACATTGTTTTTCTATTTCTGTGACTGTTGTTTTCTCTGTATAAGGAACAGGTGGCCCCGTATTAAAGGGCATCTGTCAGCAGATTTGTACCCTGGGTTGGGCCCGTGTTCATGCGTGCCCACATTGCTGAGAATTATGCTTTAATATATTCAAATGAGCCTCTAGGAGCAACGGGGGCGTTGCTGTTACACCTAGAGGCTCAGCTCTCTCTGCAACTGCCACGCCCTCGGGCGTGATGATGTTTTTGCTGTTTGCTCTGCCTCACATTCTATAACATCGTTTTGGTCCTGAATAAGAGGTGTGGAGCACAGAATATAGATAAAGTCTCATATAGGAAAACCAAGATCAAAGATTATGATTTGCAGTGCAGTTTCAAAATGTAGGAACATTTTAAGGGGTTGTGCAGTGGCTAAATATCGACCAAATATCGATAACCTACCCTCAGCATAGGCCATAAATATCAGATGTTGGGGGTGAAAATCCTGATACACCCGCTGATCAGTTATGCCTCATTCACACGTCAGTGATTTTGAGCCAAAACCAGGTGCAGGTCTAAACACAGAACAGGTGCAGATCTTTCCCTTATACCTTGTCTGTGAAGGCTCCAGTCCTGGTTTGGGCTCACAATCACTGATTAAAATCACTGACCAAAACATTGACATGTGAATGAGGCATTATTTTAAGAGGTAGTGGCGCTCCCTCTTCAAAATTGCCTGCATGTTGTCTCCTTTGTAGAGGCAGCGCAGTGTAATCACAACTGTTCTGTCGCATTCAAGCAATTGGGACAGGTAGTTGTAATGACACTGCACCGCCACTGCAGGTGGAGGAGGCAGCACACCGTTAATTCTGAACAGGAAGCAGAGCTTGCAACTGTCACTACCCATTCAAACCGCTGATCGGTGGAGCTGCTGGGAGTCGATTTGATAAGAATTGACAACCTGTCCTAAGGATAGTTGGGATATTGTCAGTTTCGAACACTAAGGGCCGCTTCACACGAGCGGATGCCGTGCGTGGCATCCGCTCCGTGAAAGAGTGCCAAGACCCGCTGCAGACTGCAGAGGCACGGAGCGGTAACATGACTGTTAATGCTCCGTGCCTCTCTGTGATCTCTTTACTTCGAAATCACAGTTGTCACTGTGATTTCGTAGTAAAGAGATCACAGAGAGGCACGGAGCATTAACAGTCATGTTACCGCTCCGTGCCTCTGCAGTCTGCAGCGGGTCTTGGCACTCTTTCACGGAGCGGATGCCACGCACGGCATCCGCTCGTGTGAAGCGGCCCTAAGTGAGCATATGGCTCCTAAGGGCGCCTTCACATGTTGCCGAATTTTCCACAACAAAATTGCTAACTATGCAACAGATTGTGTGTGAATAATGTTGCAGATTTCTGTGTAGATTATATCTCCATTGAAATGGATGGAGACATTCAGCAACAGGAAATCTGCAACAAAACTTTATTTGCATTCTGTTCCGAAGTGTAACAGATTGCAGGTATTGAAACTTTTCATTCCTTTGGGCTAACATGGAGAATGTCTTTATGCTGATTTTCTTGAAAAAAATTCCACAAGGTGTGAAGGCACCCTTAAAGGGGTTATCCCATGATTAATGTAGAACATGAAAATCAGGCATCATATAGTACACATCAATCTCTCTCTAACAAAGCTAGAACCAGCCCTGTACCTCAGATGGATCCAGAGATCTCCACATTCATGGCACTGGTAGATTTATATCAAGCTGACAGCTCAGGGGGAGTGTCTTTTCTGCTGGAGCTCTCTGACTATCACAGCTCAGGAGGTAGTTGAAGGATGAAACTGAGCACGTGTGGCCATCTCGGTGTCCAGGACAAAGATATAAGAAAAAGAACAAACAGCAGGTGGTGCTATACAGATAAGATTTTATTGAATAACTCAGCGGTGTAACGTAAAGTGAATTAGAAAGATTTGAGAATGAATAAGTTTACGCAGGCTATGTGAATAAATATATTTACTAAGTGATTAAATATATGATAACACAAACAAACCACACACATAATAATAAAAAGTAAATAAACATCACTAGCCTAAATGGGGTGAAGACTCCGTCGATCATGCTATAGCCCATGGCTGTCTACCCCAGGGTGTACAAGAGAGATATGGTAAGTCATACTCACATCTTACCTAGAATGAAGGGCCTGGTGGAGTCTCCTGAGAAAATGTGGGTCACAGAGGATAAACCTGGTAGCCCCTCCTCCAGTGTGCATCACGCATGTCTGAGATCACTCAGGAATGTGGTCTTATCAGCACAATGGAGGATTGGTACTATCTCTAACCCACTTCATCACAAGGGAAACTTATAAACTATTACACAGAGTATTAAACAGATTTAAAGGAGAGAACTAATCAGTCACTTAAAAATACCCCTACAATACAAGCGGCTATACAAAATGTTTAATTACATGCAATCCAGGTGCTGGTTTCAAAAGTGTAGAATATTTTTCACGGGACAACTCCTTTAAGGGTTACACTGGTTATTACCGCTCAGTGGAAATATGTTTTGTGAGTGAGAAAAGGGTGATTTCCATTCAGTGATTCAGGAGCCAAAACAAGGAGTGTGTCCTACACAGAGATAAGGTATAATGGGAAGATTTGCACCTGTTCTGTGTTTTTAACTCGCACCTGCTTTTGGCTCACAATCACTAATAAAAATCACTGACCAAACACTGACTGTGTGAAAGTGGCCTTAGTTGGTCTATATTGTTAATGGGTACATGACTATTAACCATACAACCTGACTAAACAGTGCAGTCGTAATCAGTTTAAGAGTGGTGTAGTACTCAAATGCAGAGCTTGCTGTGTCACAACACAGCTGCACCATATAGTCGTACCCAAACATTTTAGACAAATGCACAGTTGATGGTAAGAATTTTATTTTATGAATATGAAAGCATACAGATAAGATTAAAGAGGTTCTTTGGTCACAAATTAATATTTTTTTTTACATGCTCCTAACACCCCTAACACACAGTGCATATTTATGCCCCAATACCTATTTTTCATGTCTACATTTCTTCACCTTTTCTGGGCATCAGACCATCTTTACAGGACTGTTTACATCCAGCATTTCCTGTTTGCCTCATTACCCACAGCAGCATACTTGTCTCTTTCTTTTTCAACTACAACTCAAAGTACATTGAGTATGCTGAGCATGTATCAAAGCTTATCATGTTTGATACTGCATGCCAAACTGTGTCTCTAATTTTTTAAAGCCCCCCCCCCTTACTTACGTACAATAAAACCTTTGATAAGACCAATCTGTCATTCTATCGTCAGGTCAGGGAGGGCATTCTTTGAAATGAGGCAGAAGCCAGGCACATACCTGCTGAATTTGAATGAAAGAAGCAGTCGGCCATTTGTGTTTTGTGGTATGCAAATTGCGGATCTGCAAACCACGGATACTGGCCCGTGTGTGTTCAGTATTTTGCTAATACTATGATAGAAATGCCTATTTTTACAGCAATTGTGGACAAGAATAGGACGTGCTCTATCTTTTTTGCAGGGGGCCTTGGAAATGGAATGAATGAATCTGCACCCGTTCCGCAAAATTACGGAATGGATGCGGACCCATTCATATGGTCGTATGATAGAGTCCTAAGGTGTTTGGCACCTGGGGTGGGTCTTTTCTCTGGCACCCCCCTATACTTTCAAACATTGTGCCCCTCACAGTTGTTATGCCTTGTTTTGCCCCCCCCCCTCCCCCAGTAGTAATGACCTCTCTGTGCCCCCTCAGTGGTAATAAAATAAGATAAAAAAACAGTAACTACTCACCTTGTCCCGTTCCTGATTATCCCCTCCAGATCATGCTGCAGCACTGTGTGAGAGTAGTGTACAGGCAGACTCCCGGGTTCCTCCTATATAGTCCGATCTGTGACTGTAGGGCAGAATTGTGAAGCAGCTGGCCTGGAGGAGGGAAGGAGCGAGGAGAGCTGAGCGGTCAGTACGTGAACGGACCACAACTCCCCTGCGCTCTAGCAATAAGCACTTCCATCTGTATTGATCAGTATTTCATCCGGCACCCCCCTGACAGCTGGCGCCCAGGGCGTACTGCCCCCCCCCCTCCCACCTTTCTTCTTCCGGCAGGGCGGCGCCTAGCCTTTCTGCTGACTGAGGCGAAAACTGAAATTGCACCCCCCCTTCTCAAGATAGGTCATCAATATCTGATCAGCTGTTTAAAGAGAAGGCGGCGCTGCCTCCACTTCATTAAACTGCCCGCTGTCTCAGAGGTGCAGTGTAATTACAAAGTACTCGCTCTATTTACTTGAATAGAGTGAGTACTTGTAATTACACTATGTCACTGCAAAAGGAAACAATGTGCAGTGTAATGACCAGAAAACAGTGGACGCATGGAGCCGCCTCCTCTTCAAACAGCTAATCGTCTCGGGTGCTGGACCAAGGATAGCTAGTGTTAAGGCCGATTCATTGGCCTGTATTTGTGTGAAGATTGCGTCTGGTCCTAGAAGTTCGTTTTCTGCACAAAGCAAGCTACTAGATCAGGTAAGTGACTGCCACATTGCAGTCTCAGTTCACAAGTCCGGCCGGCAGCGCCGGCTCCCTAGGTAAGAGGGGGCCACACTGCACCGGAGCGTCTGCCAGGCAGCTCCGGCTCCCACGTGGCATGAATCGTAGGGTGCAGGGATCAGCGCGATCCCGATTCGAATTTCTCTCCCCCCTTAACGTCTGGCACGGGCCGCTGTGCCACTAGTTAGGCAGGGTCCGTTCCTACCCCCTCATGCCTCCGATGCCCGTACTGGCCCATGTCATGTTGTGGCGCACTCACCTCAGCGTCCTGCTTGCGGTCTCCTCCGCTGTCTGCCCGTGCTGCAGGCGGCCGATTACTGTGTGGGCTCCCCCTGGTGGCTGCTGGAGTCAATGCAGCCCATGGAGCAACGTTGGATGGTGCAGGCTCCTTCCGGTGGTGACTGCCGGCAGTACAGTCCATGGCTCTGTGTTGGCTCCATCTAGTGGCCACCAGGAGTTTTGTAATTTTTAAGAATTACAAAATAAAATGTATATAAATAAAAAATAAAAAAAAGGGGAGGGAATAATTATAAGAGTATAACTCATGCTTGATTGACGGAGTTTAGGGAGGGGGCGATATACTTGTTCAGTGCTAGTTAGAGGATCTCCGTATTGTTGGTCGCACGCCTCTACGCTTGGCGCTATGACGTACGCGAGGATCTTACATGTGATTTTATTCCAGGATCTGTCTCGTCCTTCTTTATACACATTCTGCACGTTGTTCAACCATCAGGGTACAGTATGGCAGTAGCTATGTCGTGGTACTATTCCATTCTCTCCTTCTGGTAGTGGGTCAGTTGTGCCACGGTCAGACTCATCATTCACCGGGGTGTTCTAGGTTCAGCTATCGCTTCTCCTTGGCTCAGGTTCTCTCGTCCTTTTTTCACTCGTATTCTTCACAGTTGCATGGGTCTCAGCCTACTCACAGCCACGTCACATCGTCCGGTTTCGGTTCACAGTCAGGAGTTGATTTATGCATACTGTATCCACAGGGTATGTCACGTGCTTCAGACATAGTGGAGGCTTCGGTCGACGAGAACTCCGCCAGGATGTCAGAAGGGGGCAGTGTGTGTCGTCTCTTCGCACTTGGACCGTCCCTAGGCTGATGATGGAGTTTCCAGACGGGGTATTTCGTATCCCGCTTCTGCTAGGAAGGCTGAGTTATACCGGTTATTGGTCGTTAACTCAGGCCCTCAGCGGCAGGAAGAAGTCTACGTTGTCACTGTCTAGAACTCTCTGACACAAATCCATCTGTTGTTGAATAACTTGACTTCGTCTGTCACGGATGTTGAGTCTCGTTGTTTTGCCACTACTCCGCATACCATCGATGCCGCTGTTTCATCTACGGCGACAGGGGCAGGTATCCCTGTGACAGCGCCCAGTATTATGCCGGCACATTTTGTTCCTGCCAATCTAAAGAAGGACATCCTGGAAGGTAGAGATGTCAATCTAGCATCCTTACTGGTCGCTACCCGGGATCTTTCTGATAGTAGGGTAATTGCCTGTGGGGATGTGTCAGTGATCCTGAAAGACCGAGACCACAGGCTGAACCGCAAGCTCACGTTACCTGAATTTGTGTTCGCATTTAGTTTGTACAGAGACGTAATCTGTTCAGTTCGTCCCGAGAGAAGGGAAGAACTTGATTTGTACTTGTTCAGGGTAACGGAATTGGGGTACAAGTATGGTGGTAGTTCCTTCTACGACTACTATTGTTCTTTCTCGGCCAAGGCAGCTGCCACCTTAAGTCAGTTCCAGTTTCTTACTAACTGGGCCAATATTGATACGGAGATTTTTTTGTAGGCATTTCGCCGGGCTTAAGGCACCATCATGCTCCCTGTGCCAATCAATTGACCATTCCATGGTGTGGTGTCATAAGGCTGCTCCGAGTGAGGGGTCTAGTTCTACAGGTCCTGTTCCCGGCCCGTCCGATTCACACAAAAGCTCTGGTTTAGTTGACAAGCTGGGTAGACCCATCAAACTACTCGGCAGGTCACAGATCTGTAATAATTTCAACTATGCATCCTGTAACTTCAGTCAGTGCCGCTTGCTACACATATGTACTAACTGCTTCAGAGCCCACCCTAAAGTAGTCTGTTCATTAAAAGCAGATAATAATTACACGTGTGTTGTTAATATACAGTGGGATGCGAAAGTTTGGGCAACCTTGTTAATCATCATGATTTTCCTGTATAAATCATTGGTTGTTATGATAAAAAATGTCAGTTAAATATATCATATAGGAGACACACACAGTGATATTTGAGAAGTGAAATGAAGTTTATTGGATTTACAGAAAATGTGCTATAATTGTTTAAACAAAATTAGGCAGGTGCATAAATTTGGGCACCACAAAAAAGAAATGAAATCAATATTTAGTAGATCCTCCTTTTGCAGAACTTACAGCCTCTAAACGCTTCCTGTAGGTTCCAATGAGAGTCTGGATTCTGGTTGAAGGTATTTTGGTCCATTCCTCTTTACAAAACATCTTTAGTTCATTCAGGTTTGATGGCTTCCGAGCATGGACAGCTCTCTTTAAGTCACACAACAGATTTTCAATTATATTCAGGTCTGGGGACTGAGATGGCCATTCCAGAACGTTGTACTTGTTCCTCTGCATAAATGCCTTAGTGGAATTTGAGCAGTGTTTAGGGTCGTTGTCTTGTTGAAAGATCCAGCCCCGGCGAAGCTTCAGCTTTGTCACTGATTCCCGGACATTGGTCTCCAGAATCTGCTGATACTGAGTGGAATCCATGCGTCCCTCAACTTTGACAAGATTCCCAGTCCCTGCACTGGCCACACAGCCCCACAGCATGATGGAACCACCACCATATTTTACTGTAGGTAGCAGGTGTTTTTCTTGGAATGCTGTGTTCTTTTTCCTCCATGCATAACGCCCCTTGTTATGGCCAAATAACTAAATTTTAGTTTCATCAGTCCACAGCACCTTATTCCAAAATGAAGCTGGCTTGTCCAAATGTGCTTTAGCCCACCTCAAGCGGCACTTTTTGTGCTGTGGGCGGAGAAAAGGCTTCCTCTGCATCACTCTCGCATACAGCATCTCCTTGTGTAAAGTGCGCCAAATGGTTGAACGATGCACAGTGACTCCATCTGCAGTAAGATGATGTTGTAGGTCTTTGGTACTGGTCTGTGGGTTGACTCTGACTGTTCTCACCATTCGTCGCTTCTGTCTATCCGAGATTTTTCTTGGTCTGCCACTTCGAGCCTTAACTTGAACTGAGCCTGTGGTCTTCCATTTTGTCAATATGTTCCTAACTGTGGAAACAGACAGCGGAAATCTCTGAGACAGCTTTCTGTATCCTTCCCCTAAACCATGATGGTGAACAATCTTTGTCTTCAGGTCATTTGAGAGTTTGTTTTGAGACCCCCATGTTGCTACTCTTCAGAGAAAATTAAAAGAGGAGGGAAACGTACAATTGACCCCCTTAAATACTCTTTCTCATAATTGGATTCACCTGTGTATGTAGGTCAGGGGTCACTGAGCATACCAAGCCAATTTGAGTTACAATAATTAGTTCTAAAGGTTTTGGAATCAATAAAATGACAACAGTGCCCAAATTTATGCACCTGCCTAATTATAGCACACTTTCTGTAAATCCAATAAACTTCATTTCACTTCTCAAATATCACTGTGTGTGTCTCCTATATAATATATTTAACTGACTTTTTTTATCATAACAACCAGCGATTTATACAGGAAAATCATGACGATTAACAAGGTTGCCCAAACTTTCGCATCCCACTGTAGTTCGGTTGCAGCATTTCCTACGCAGGTACCCTGACCCAGGCTTCGTGGAGTTCCTTAGTACAGGATTCACGTTCGGTTTCCACACTGGAATGGTGGCCCTTCCAGATTCCACACACGAATGCAGAAACCTACAGTCCGCTGACGAACACTCCGATGTCTCCGATAGGTTAATAGCAGCGGAATTAGTCAAAGGTTTCCTGATAGGCCCTTTTTCATCGTCACCCTTTGAAAGGTGGAGAATCAGCCCGATAGGAGTCGTGTTTGGCAAATTCAGTAAAAAAAAAGGGGGGTTGATTATTGACCTGTCCGCCCCGCATCATTCCATCAGAAGAGGTTAGCATGAGATATGCCACCATAGATCAAGCCATCGCTCTTATCTTACAGTTAGGTCCCAGCACCATCCTTTCTAAAGCCGATATTGCAGACGCCTTCAAATTACTACCGATCAAACCGTCCCTCTGGCAATGGTATGGCATCAAATGGAGGGGCCTTTATTATTTTGCTTCCAATCTCACATTCGGGTCTAAGAGTAGCCCGTGGTTATTTGACCAATTAGCCAAGGCTCTCCACTGGATTTTAGTCCATGAATTCCACTGTAGCAATGTTATTCACTACCTGGATGATTTTTTAATTGTTGAGCGTCCTGACGCTCCTCCCAAAGACCTTCATTTGCTACTGGAGTGTTTCAGACAATTGGGGGTTCCTGTCTCTCCCAAGAAAGTGGAAGGTCCCTCCGCAGTCATCACTTTCCTTGGTATAGTATTGGACACCCAGAACATGGTTGCCAGGTTGCCTAGGGACAAATTACAGAGAATCAGGGAAGTCGTTCATAATTTCACATCTACTAGAGTGATTAAAAAAGTTCAGCTACAGTCCCTGTTGGGTATGCTGAACTTTGCGATGCGCATAATTCCGCAAGGTAGGGCATTTGTATCTCGTTTACTTTCACTCCTTCCTACAGCCCTTTCCCAGGATAGCAGCATAGGTCTGGACGATATGGTCATGTGGGATCAATTTCTCATGCAATGGAATGGCATCTCGCTCTTTGTTCCCACAATATCCGACAACTCCCCCGTAATTTTGTCCGACGCCGCTGCCAATACAGGTTTCGCAGCTATTTTTGGCAACCATTGGTTAGCAGACAGATGGCCAATCGAAGTTAGTTCCATTCCTGGGTTTTTCCGTACCTCAGCAGTTTTTGAACTCTACCCCTTAGTGGCAGCATCCTATACCTGGGGTCAAAGTTGGTCAGGTCAGACTGTGTCCTTCGTGTCCGATAATGCAGCCGTCATCGAGATTCTCAATAGTGGTTCTTCTAAGTCTCCATATGTCATGGTTTTTCTCAGGCGCCTGGTCCTTCTGTCATTACAACACCAGTTTCGTTACATAGCTTCACATATAGCTGGTAACCACAACGCAGCAGCCGACGCGTTATCTCGTTTAAATTTTTACCTTCTTTTCACAGATCTGTCCAGAAGCAGACGCCATCGGGAGCCCAGTCCCTCCATACGCTGCTCTAATCCTTCCATAGACGCTCATCTCGCCACCGCTCGGTCACTGTTACTCAAGTCCCTCTCATCCAATACAGCCAGAGCCTACCAGACAGGTTGGAAAGCCTTCCAGAGATTTCAGGACTCTTATCCGCAAGGTGACACCGAGTTCGTTCCGTACATCCTGGCGTTCATCGGTTACTGTCACACCAATCTGAAACTATCCCACACCACGGTCAAGTCCTACCTCGCAGGGGTGCAACATGAGCCATGAGTTTCACCCAGCCAGGTTCATTGTTTTCAATCCATGCCATTAAAGCTACTCTGAAGGGTCTCGAGAAAAGCGAATGCGAGTCACGCACCCGCCGGCTACCCGTCACTGGCCAGCTTTTCCGCGACCTTTCCGACTTGTTAGACAAAAAAACATTCGGTGCCCTGCATAGTTTGATAATAAAAGCTGCCATGTACCTGGCCTTTTACGGGTTTTTGAGACCGGCCGAGTTTACTTCCCCGGCTAACAGTAGCAGATACGTCACTCTCGGTCAGCTCTCAGCTTCCAGAAATGGTTTCATACTCTCGCTACTCACCTCCAAAACCTCTCAGGTAGGCCCCCCGACCCAGGTGTTTTTCTTCCCGACCTCTCATCATTGGTGTCCCGTGCGCGTGCTGCAACAGCTTCTGTCCTCTCTGCCAAACAAGCCGCCCGACAGTCCTTTGCTACCATTCAATAATACTCACCTTACCTGTCCCCAATTCATAACTCATATTCGTGTTTTACTGACTAATCTGGCAGTAGACCCGTCCTCAATATCCGGGCATTCATTTCGCATAGGGGCGGCATCCGCCACGTCAAGGAATCGGGTTCCAGCACATATAATCAAAAGACTAGGTTGTTGGCGTTCGTCCTGTTTCAGCCGCTACATTCCTTGTTCTTATACTGAAATGAATCTTGCTTGTCAGAATTTGGTGTTATGAATAAATGTTTGTAGCATTCCGATATGATAGGAATTGTTGTTCTTTTTGGCCTCCTTCAGCTATCCCTTCAACGTCACGGTTTCGGCATAACTCTAACCGCTTAGCTAGCCGGCAGGTAGGAGTCCTTCTTTTGTGAGTGCCCGACCACAAATCAATATATGCAGCCTGCACAGCCCTTTAAAGGGGTTGTCCAGCGGGTAAACAGTAGTGTTGAGCTAATTGAAGTCCACAGAGGGAAAATTAGATTTGGCGCAAAGCCGAATTTTCTCATGCTTCGTGGTAACAAATCGATTTTTTTTTTTAATTCGTTTTATTGAACAAATAAAATATGTAAGGTATAAAAAAGTACACACAATAGTATGCACAACAAAATATATCATGTTCACTTTGCCAAATAAACAATGTTTACATATACTGTTTATATTTGTGCCAGTATCGGATTCGCTCTGTCTTCCATATCGGAAAGTCTCTGTTCAGACTCTTTAATACGTTCTCGCATGTTTTGCATATCAGCTCTTAAAAGGCCTAAATCCACCTTTACCTCCTCCATCTTGACAGACAGAGAGGAGCGACAGGTCGTAATAGCCAGTAAAAGCTGCTCTGTCACCTGCTTGAGCGAGGGTTCGGTTCCTTGACCCGAGTCTTCCGCTTCAACCAGCGATTCACTTGAGGCAGATGAAGTGCGTGATGGCACTCCTGCACCGCCGCCATCTTGGTTATCCAAATTCTTTAAGCTTTTCTGCTGCCAAGAGCTTTATTTCGGGACATTTTCGGACCGTGGGGTCTGCCCGGTCCCTTACCCACCGATACTGAAATGTTGGCGTTCTTTTACATTCAGGATAAGGCAAAAGCTAGGGTATGAGGTCCGGAGCTTCTGCTAACCGTGTCCGCTCATATCAGTTTCCGGCCACGCCCCCCGCAACAAATCGATTTTCCCTAAATGGTGGTAAAAAAATAAATCACATACCTCATCCGCCGCCATCTTGATTGAACATCCCGCACGAAATCCTGTGTGCGGTGACGTATGACGTCACCACGCATGCCAACATGATGATGTCATCACGGGCCTCGTGAGATTTCACGCTGGATCTTTAATCAAGATGGCGGTGGCCAGCTCTTGGTGATCAAATGGATGTGGGTAAGTAGGATTTTAATTATTTATTTTACACTGTAATATTAATGTCAGATGCTGATATCAGCTATGAATGTGGCATCTGAGAGTTACAATGACGGGGAGCGACTCAATTGGCCCTCCCTGTCATTGCACCCACTACTTACAAAGAAATACACTTTGTGACGAATTTCCAATACTTTGTTCATCTCTAGTAAACAGCTGATCGATATCAGCCAATCTGAAATTGATGACCTATCCTGAGGATAGGTCATAAATAGTAAAAAACAGACAACCCCTTTAAGTATGTTGCACACACTGTCGAAGGAGGCAAAAAATTTATGACATCAATTTGTTGCATCCTCTGGCAACACAGAGGAAATCAGAGCTAAAATTGACTCATGGCACAGTTTTATCTTGGCCATGGCCGACTCCAGGTTCATGTGGGCCTTTGGGCGTTAAATCTCGATGGGCCCCCTTGTGGAATTTTTTTACATTGCCATGTACCCCTGTGGCTCCCACACCATATAATGACCCCCAGTGGCCCCATACAGTATAATGACCACTAGTGGCCCATCACACAATATAAAAAAAAACAGTAGCCCCCCCCCCCCTCACAGTATAATGACCCCCAAGTGGCCCCCCACACAGTATAAGGACCCCACAGTCGCCCCCCATTCAGAATGGCCCCCACACTGGGGGCTGTACTGTATGGAGGGGGCACTGGGGTCATTATACTGTGTAAGAGGCCCCCAGCAGCTAGAACTGACTGGGCCCCACAGCAAATTTTTGTACGAACCCCCATTCCTGGGTTTAAAGGCCTTGGCCAGCTCTGAATGGCTTCAACTTTATTTATTTTAGGTTTTAGAACTCCTCGCCCAATCGTTTACCCTAGGTAATTTGCCTTTTCCTGCCCAATGGCACAATTTTTGGGATTCGCTGTCAAACCCGCTTCCCTAATAGAATTCAGGACGGCTTGCAACCTGGGTAGATGACATCGATTAAATAGGCAGCTGCGTATTTACGATGTGATCTTCAAATTTTGTCCATCATCCTCTGGAATGTGGCTCCATGCAAACCAAAGGGAAGGACTACATATTGAAAATGGCCATCAGGGACACTGAAAGCAGTTTTTTCTTTGGCCTTATCAGTCAATGGTACTTGCCAGCAGTGATGGCCAGTTCGCCGTGTTCGCCCGTGAATACATGCGGGCTGCCATCTTTATTCACAAGTCTGGAGATGCACAGGTAAGTCCTTACCTGTGCGCCAGTCGGTCTGAAACAAATGCGGTCAGCGGGAGCAGGCTGTTATGAAAACAGCTCGATGAAGGCCCCCCGGCGGCTGTTCTCGGAACTGCCTGCTCCCGCTGACCGCATTTGTTTGGATTTCTTGGGAAATAGCTTTATGCCTAGCCTCAGGTATTCTATAAGGCTTTTGGTTTACTCTAACCCCTGGTTCGGTTATGATATCATGTTTGATTATATCTGTTTGACCAGGTAGTTCAGAAAAGACATCTTTATTTTTCTGTACAAATTCCTTTGTCTCTTGGGTTTGAGATCATGACAAGGTGTCTGCAATATTTACCTTGGGTATCTCAGTGCTACATCCATTTTTGCAATTACTGTTTGCTGCTAACAACACCTATCGGTCCTTGCAGGGTTTGATTAGGTTCACGTGATAAATTTGGTAGGGCTTACATCTACCTGGTTGATGAACCCGATAATTCACCTCTCCCACCTTCTTGACACCCCTTGCCATTTAGCCAAAAATTTACTTTCTACTGTGGGAACAAGGACTAGTACCCTATCACCAGGGTTAAAGTTTCTTACTTTAGCAGACCTGTTGTAAACCCGGGACTGAATCTCCTGAGCTTGCGGAAAGTTTTCTATTACAATGGGCATTACTTTCTCAATCTTTTCCTGCATTTGGGCAATGTGTTCAATTACACTTTTGTAGGGTGTAGCCTCACTCTCCCAGGTCTCTTTGACAACATCCAAAAGACCCCAAGGGTTTCGACCATACACTAGCTCGAAGGGAGAAAACCCTGTAGATTCTTGAGGTACCTCCCGTACAGCAAACATAAGATACGGTAAAAGACAATTCCAGTATTCCCCATCCTGTGCTACCACTTTTCTGAGCATCCCTTTAAAGGTTTTATTGAACCTTTCCACTAGCCCACCTGTTTACAAGAATCTATTGTAACGGGATTAGCTCACGGGATCACCGTCTTTTGGGATAGACGGGCACTGGTGGCACACAAAACACAGTGCAGTCCAAGCAAGTATGGTGCAACTGGCCTAAGCCAGATTTATTGACTTTTGCAGAAAAAAGTATTAAACAAAACAGTACAAAAATAAAAGAAATACCTGGCCGTCTGTCCGCTACTTCTATACATCAAGCGGTTCCTAACTAAGGCCCCTTTCACACGGGCGAGTTTTACGCGCGGGTGCAATGCGCGATTTGAACGCATTGCACCCGCACTGAATCCGGACCCATTCATTTCTATGGGGCTGTTCACATGAGCGGCGAGTTTCACACATCACTTGTGCGTTGCGTGAAAATCGCAGCAAGCTCTATTTTGTGCATTTTTCACGCAACGAAGGCCCCATAGAAGTGAATGGGGCTGCGTGAAAATCGCAAGCATCCGCAAGCAAGTGCGGATGCGGTGCGATTTTCACGCATGGTTGCTAGGAGACGATCGGGATGGGGACCCGATCATTATTATTTCCCCTTATAACATGGTTATAAGGGAAAATAATAGCATTCTGAATACAGAATGCTAAGTAAAATAGGGCTGGAGGGGTTAAAAATAAATAAATAAAAATTTAACTAACCTTAATCCACTTGTTCGCGCAGCCGGCATCTCTTCTGTCTTCATCTGTGAGGAATAGGACCTTTGATGACATCACTACGCTTATCACATGGTCCGTCACATGATCCATCACCATGGTGATGAATCATGTGATGATTGCAGTTACATCATCAAAGGTCCTAGTCTTCACAGATGAAGACAGAAGAGATGCCGGCTGCGCGAACAAGTGGATTAAAGTGAGTTAAATTATTTTTTGTATTTTTTTTAACCCCTCAGCCCTATTTTACTTAGTATTCTGTATTCAGAATGCTATTATTTTCCCTTATAACCATGTTATAAGGGGAAATAATACAATCTACACAACCTTGAACCCAAACCTGAACTGTGAAGAAGTTCGGGTCTGGGTACCACATTCAGTTTTTTATCACGCACGGGCAAAACGCCTTGCACCCGCGCGATAAAAACTGAAAAATGGAACGCAATCGCAGTCAAAACTGACTGCAATTGGGTAACTACTCGCGCGGGTTTGCCGCAACGCATCCGGACACGCTCGTGTGAAAGAGGCCTAAAGGAAACTGAGGCTTGTACCCAGCACCATAAACAAAACACACAGTTGCTTTTTACTCACAGCAGAGCTTCCCAGGATCCAGGGCCGGTGCAAGGATTTTTGCCAACACAAGCGAAGCCCCCCTCCCTCGTCACATCACCCACTCCATGTCACATTTCTCCCCCTCAATGTCACATCACCACCTCCTTTTTACATCACCCCCTTCGTGTCACATCAAATCACCCCCTTTGTGTCATATTTCTCCCCCACCATCGTGATTTATTTAAAGAGCAGTGATGGCCAGTTTGCCGCGTTCGCCCGTGAGCACATGCGAGCTGCCATCTTAACTGACAAGTCCGGCGATGCACAGGTAAGTATTTACCTTTGCCTGTGCGCGAGCCGGTCTGAAATAAAATGCAGTCACCGGGAGCAGGCAGTCTCGAGAACAGCCGCCGGGGGCCTTCATAGGGCTGTTCTCGGAACTGCCTGCACCCTGAGACCGCATTTCATTTCAGACCGGCTCGTGCACAGGCAGAGGTAAGGATTTACCTGTGCATCACTGGACTTGTCAGTTAAGGATGGCAGCTCGCATGGGTTCGCGGGCGAACACGGCGAACTAGACATCACTGTTAAAGAGGACCTTTCATGGGTCCAAACATTGTAAGATAACTATCTGTATATGTAGTGCGCCGCCCAGGGATCTCCCTGCACTTACTATTATACCTGGACACCGCTCCATTCGCCCACTGTGGTCCCCGTTACCGTCTCCGATGCTGTATGAAAAGAGCAATGGGGAGGAGACATCAGCTTCTCTCCTGAGAGTTCCTTGTCCCTGGCTGTAGCGCTGTCCAATCGCAGCGCAGAGTGTCACAGCCAGAGAGAAGGAACGCCCAGCGAGAGAAGCTGATGTCTCCTCCCTGTTGCGAAGTTAGTAGTAATTAGCATACGGCACGGGAGACAGTAACGGTGGCCACAGCGGGCGAACGGAGCGGCGCCCAGGGATTATAGTAACTGCAGTGAGAGCCCTGTGCGCAGCGCTACATATACAGATATATATAAAAAAAGTTTCATTTTTTCACCCCCACCCCCCTTCCTTGGCTCGACGTCTCTGCGCCCTAAGGCAGCCGGTCAGGCTGCTTTATAATAGCGCTGGGCCTGCCAGGATCAGAGGCCCTTAGCTAGTGAGATGTCGGCCTTTTTATAGCACACCCAGTGGCTAATTGGTGCAAGGACCCACCCAACTCTCCCTGATCCAAGCAGCCAGGCCATTCTAACCAGGTTTTTGATAAAAACCCTTACAAACAGAAAACCTAGTCTTGCTGCTTCAACTCCCTGGCTGCTATTTAGAATGTATAAGACAGCTGTATAAGACAGCAACCTAGGTAAATCGTAGACCCCTTCTACCATTTGCCCCCTGGTCCTGTCACACTATATACTATAAAGATATTAGCCCTACCCTGGAATAATAATAAAATTAGGGGGTCATTTATTAAACAGAAATATGTCTATATTAGGCGTATTTCTGACAAAGATTGTGGCGTAAAGGTCCTCTGCGCCGCAATCTGCGACTTTTCCCTACTCATGCCAGCTCTAAAAAAAGAGGCATGGGCAGGAAGGGGATACAGGTATTGCCATACAGTGTCTGGATAGCACCACCATACAGTGACCGGATAAAAGGGTATAAGAGGGCACAGTACAGGGAATGACTAGGGGCACTGTACAGGGTATGGTAAGAGGGCACAATGCAGGGTTTAAGGGGGCACAGTCACATGACCCTGTGATATTAGAAGGTCCTTATGGTGCATACAGTTTAGACACCACCATAATGAGAGGCAGAGGAGTGAATCAGGTGACCGAGGCCCTGGATGGACAGGAGGGGTGGACACAGCAAGTAGGTGGAAGGGGCTCTGAGGGGGATTCATGCAAGAAGTAGTGGCAGAAGGTCTGAGCAAAGCAGCAATAGGAGATAGGAGGGTGAAATAGGAGCTCTGGATACATGAGGGATAAAAGGAGACAGCAGGGACTCCATGAGGATTAGTGAGATAAGAAAAGGACAGGATATGGGGGGGTCAGGTTTTATGGAGGCAAACTGCTGAATGAGGCAGTAAAACAACTAAATAGCATGAAGCTGCTGGTCCACTACAACATCCAGCAGCAGCTTGAAGAGTTTCCTGTTCCATGTTCTATTTTTTTGCGATGTGAACGGATCACGGACCCATTCAAGTTGCACAGATGGTACATGTGCATTGAGGACCACAAATTCGGCCCTCAATGTACGGAACGGCCGAGCAACGGCCATGTGAATGAGCCCTTACACACACTTATTTACTTACAGCAGGGGTGGGGAACCTCCGGCCCCCAGGGGTGGGGAACGCGGGATCATTTCATGTGGCCCCCGGCCAGAACATATTGTGAAAATGCTAATAAATGCTTCCATTATGGAAGCGGTCATTAGCACGCGGGAGCCACGGGGATGATGAGAACAGCGCTGCACTGGCTGTCTTTACCTTCCCTGATCTTCTTCCAGCCTCACACTGTGTCCTGACACATATAGTGTCAGGATGTAGTGCACGTAAACGCGCACTATGACCTGACGCTTTTTTTAATTTTAGTTTAAATGTCTGATTTGAGGTCTGATTTGGGCTGATCTGAGGCTAATGGTGGGTGGGTTGGGAGGGTCTGATCTGAGGCTGATGGTTGCTGATCTGAGGGAGTCGGATCTGAGGCTGGGGGGGTCTGATCTGAGGCTAGGGAGGGTCTGATGGGGTGTGATCTGAGGTTGGGAGGTCTGATTGGGGTGAGATCTGAGGCTGGGGGTCTGATCTAAGGCTGGGGGGGTCTAATAGGAGGCTGATGGAGGTGGGGACAGATCTGAGGCTGAGAAACGGGACAAAGGAAGGGACAGTTGTGAATTGAATTGAAGCAGAATTTCTGTAACTTACCCCTAAGTCACTTAAAAATGTGACTGCTATATTTGGTCAAACATATCAGTTGATAATTTTGTATTGTCCGTGAACGATTTTACAAATATCCAAATGGCCCTCGGCAGCAAAAAGGTTCCCCACCCCTGACTTACAGGCTGCAGGTTTTCCTCTTTCTCCTTGTGTGTCTTTTGGAGGCTAAATGACCTGTGATCATTTGACATGATGACATAAATGGTCCTTTAGCCTACCATTACTATTTCTCGAAGGTCCTTCATACTCGGGTATATACACCTACGGTATGACAGGCACGGGCCCTCAATGTGACTGTACTGGAGGGCAGGGTTGCTAACCTTCCCATCAAATTTTTCTGGACAACTGAACTAAAATTTGCAGACAGCCAAACATTTTTAGACAAACAACATGCCCCTTTTTAGACAACACTCACATCCTCAAAATGCCCTTGAATCACAAATAACCCCAAATAAAGGGTTATCCAGGAGTTAAAAATAAAATATGGCAGCAGCATATGGAAAAAAAAATAATCAAAAAATCAACAATTCTCAGCAGTTACGTGTACGTCCCCCGCTACTGTACTACGTGCTTTGTTTATATGGCTGCTGTGATGATGCATGTGACGGGCTGGACTTTCTGGCATTATTGCTGCAGCCATGTAAACAAAGACTGGCAGGGATATAAAAGGCAAGTGTGCACATCTGTCACAATGTCTGGGATGTGCTGGTGTATGGCATGCGGCACTGCAGCATTAGACCACTGACAGGTAATTGGCTGCAGCAGTAACATGCCATATACCGGAAAGTCCCCGCTGCAGTCTGTTAACCAGACCAGACCTGCAGAGAATGGCTCTGGAGAAATAGATGACACATATTTGGATCAATATTACATTCACCAATACCAAACATACAAGATGATGCAGCACCACATACTTCTTAAATGCAGTGACATCTCCCCAGATGTAGAAGTTCGCTTTTTGGCCCAGACCACCATGACAAGTTCTTTCACATATTCTCTCTGCAGGGTTTTCCACAAAGCCATCTTTGTTTCCTCACTTCTCTATCATCCTTCTCTTCCTGGTGTCCCAAAACAGTGTTGGGGCTCGTTCACACGAATGTGTGATGCCTGTTGCCGTATTGCGGACCGCATTTGCGTATCCGCAATACACGGGCACCGTTCTGTGGCTATTCCACATCACGGATGCGGACCAATTAATTTCAATGGGTCCGCAAATCCGGAACGGAACAATGGAATGTAACACTACGGAGGCACTACGAAGTGCTTTCTGGGGTTCCGTTCCGTGCTTCCGCACCTCAAAAAGATAGAACTTGCTCTATATTTTTGCGGAACGGAAGGATCGCGGACCCATTCAAGTGAATGGGTCTGCGATCCCCATGCGCCTGTCCCACGGACGGTGCCTGTGTATTGCAATTTGCAGTCCACAGCACGGGCACGGGCTTCACACGTTCGTGTGAATGAGCCCTTATCCTGCTGCTTACCCCAATACTGTTCCCGCTGTGCTCACCAATGTCCCCAAAATACTATAGTGTAGAAATAATCGTGCCATATAGGTCGGCCCCCTATAGTAACTAGTGTTTAGCGAACTTGTGTTTAAGTTCGGCGTACAAGGTTCGAGTTATCTAAGAATTCCGTTATGGATTCTGTAATGTATTCCTCTACCACGGAATCCATATAACTTATGGTCCGTGGTAGCGGAATCCATAACAGAATTCTTAGATAACCCGAACATGGTATGCCGTACTTGAAACACAAGTTCGCACATCCCTTATAGTAACAATGCTCCTCAAAGTCCCACTAATACTAATAATTCTCTCCCAGAGGGCCCTAATTAGTAATAGTACCTCAATAGTAATAATGCAAAAGTACCCCTGTTAGCAGTAGTGTCCTCAATATTGTGCCAAATAATTATAACACTCCCCAATAGTACCCCCAGTAGTAGTAATAATTCCCATAATAGAAATAATTTTTCTCATAGTGCCTCCAGAAGTAATAAGGCCCTCTATAGTGTCCCAGGTAATTAAAATGCTCCCATATAGTGGCCCCAGTAATTATAATACCCCTTATAGTGCCCCTAGTAGCTTAAATGGCCCATATAATGCCCCTAGTAGTTCAGATCCCTATAGTGCCCCCACTAGTTCAGATAGGCCCCTTTAGTGCCCTCAGTAGTGCACATTGTCCCCTATGGTGCCCCAGTGGTTTAGAAAGCCCCCTATAGTGTCCCTAGTAGTTTAGAAAGCCCCCTATAGTGTCCCTAGTAGTTTAGAAAGCTCCCTATAGTGTCCTCAGTAGTTTAGAAAGCCCCCTATAGTGCCCCCAGTAGTTTAGCTCAGCACAAGGCTCTGGGATCAAGTCAAAGCACAAGCATTCCTGAGCCCTACAACTACTTAGCATATACAAACCACTTTTCCACATAACATGGCTGGCCTTTGTGCCCAGTCTTCTAGGCAACCACAGGCTCAGTCAGCACACAAGCATTGCTAAACATTTGAGCAATGCATTTAATAACATTATTATATACCTTGCCTGCACGTCTGTGGTTGTATCACACTTCTCACTGGAGGATTGACCACAGCACAGCTTGAACAGCTTCTCCCTCCTAGGCCCACTCTAGTCACAGGAGCGCAGTATGCCCTCCTTTCTGTCTGCCAGCGCACAGGAAGGCAAACCAACAAGCGCAAAATAAGAAGGTGCACTATCATTGGTGGAGAGTGGTGTGTGACTGGGACTCCTCCTCCTGCCCTCCTCCTCCACTTCTGGCTGGCTGGCGATGATGACGCGCCGAATGAACACAGCCCAGGCCCAGCTTTTCTTTCTTCTTGCACTGCACGCATGCACAGTGCAGACTTCGGCATCCTGGGCATAGATTTCACAGACAGTGTTTATTTTCTGCCGCACATTACAGATGGCAGAGACAAACACCTGTTTTTTTGAGCACTGTCCATAAATTTACGGATGGTTGGCAACCCTGCTGGAGGGGTCCTGAATTGTACTAGAAAAGACATTGCTCCCAGGCCCCTTTTCAATTCGAGCCCCAAAGCAGCCACTTTCCATTCAGTTACGTCACTGATCTAATCCCATCTTGTTTGGAACTCCCATAGAAATGGAGTGGCAGAGTCTCTGTTTTCGTGATTGGTGTTGGTCACAATGGCATTTTAAAAGTCAAAAAAACAGTTTTGTGACCTTTTTAACACTAGGAAACTGAAAAAGTACTAGAAAAATTCCCCCCATCTAATATATAAAGCTGACTGTGTGTGTGTGTGTATGTATGTATGTATGTCCACAATCACGAAATTTGGCACACCGGTACATCAAATGTCCGGGAAGGTTTTAGACCGGGTCTCAGCTCTCTAGCACGTACCGTTCCTGAGATATTCCCACAAAATAAGCGAATATGGCACATCACATGACCTACATTAGCCAATAGAAGCCTGCAGGTCTTTCTCTTCATATCCCAACTGCCATACAAATGGTCACATATCTCTTATCAGCCAATAAAAGCTCGCAGGTCCTTAGTCTCCACATAAACACAGTTTTACACCAGGTTTCTTCACTGCTGCTGCAGGTCAGTTTTAAAGGAGCAGGGCGCTGTGGGTGATACTGTTAAGGGAGTGGAGTGCTGTGGAGGTCACAGTTCATGGGCAGGTAGGGTGCCACCCTCAAAAGATGGACTTAAAAACCATGCCCCCAGGTCCTGCTAAGCCACGCCCCCCACTCCGCAGCCGACGGGGATTGAAAAAAATGAAAGTAAAAATCAACTTCTGTCAGCTGCAGGGGTGGGAGGGAGGGTGACTTTCTCCCTGCAACTCATGCTCAGTGCTGCTGTCTGAGAGCGAGCTGTTCAAAAGAACATCCCTGCATTCGGTCAGGCCCTGCACCGGACAGAGGACAGGGAGTCTGAAAGCCAGACTCTACGGCCTAAAACCGGACCTCTGGCTACCCTAGGGGCAGGCTGCTGTGGAGGTCACAGTTAAGGGGACGGTCCGCTATGGAGGTCAGTGTTAAGGGGCAGATTGCTGTAGAGGCCACTGTTAAGGGGGTGGGGTGTTGTGGAAATCACTGTTAAGGAGATGGGGTACTGTGGAGGTAACTAATAAAAGGGCAACCGGTGTGGAGGTCACTGTTAAGGGGTCGGGATGCTGTGGAGGTCATTGTTAAAGGGGCAGGCACTGTGGAGGTCTCTGTTAAGGGGGCTGGGAACGGTGGAGGTCACAGTTAAGGTGAAGGTCTGCTATGGAGGTCAGTGTTAAGGGGCGGGGTGTTGTAAAGGTCACTGTTAAGGGGGTGGAGTGTTGTGGAAGTCACATTTTAAGGGGGCGGGATACAGTGGAGATCAGTGTTAAAGGGGCAGGGTACAGTGGAGGTCACGGTTAAGGGAGGGGGGTACTGTGGCAGTCACTGTTAAAGGGAAGGTCGCTCTGGAAGTCTCTGTTAAGGGGCCGGGAATGGTGGAGGTCAGTTAAGGGGCGGGTGCTGTAGAAGTCACTGTTAAATGGGAGGGCCCCTGTGGAGGTCACTGTTAAGGGGACAGGCCCCTGTGGAGGTCGCTGTCAAGGGGGTGGGGTGCTGTGGAACTCACTGGTAAAGGGGCAGGCCGCTGTAAAGATCATAGTTAAGGGGGTAGGGCTGCTGTGGAGGTCCCATTTTATGGAGACGGGGCACTGTCGGGGGTCAGTGTTAGAGCGTGGGGGTCTGTGGATGTCACAGTTATAGTGTATACTGTCGATATCTTTTAACGACACACAAAAACATTAAATTAAATGTACCTGTGCGAAGCCGGGTGCTTCAGCTAGTTTTCTTTTACTACTCGCAGCAGCACAATTCCTACACCAGATTTATTGCTCCACTTGTGAATAAACTATAATAAGGCACACCATAAAAGAGATATAGCATGTTAGAAATACATTAAACCCCATCTCTGCAAACAACCTTCTACACCAGATAATATTCTTGATTCTTACAAGCATAACTCCAAACTTTTTGTATGTTATCTTCATTTAACAGAAACTTTTGGCTTTCTAGAACACATAAATGTAGTTCTGCAGAGGTCAAACTGCTTCCAGTAAAAATAGTTATGGAAGAATAGTCATTGGACGACACGTTAAATTCCTGAATAAATCAGCCAAGTTTCAGCTCTCACTGTACAGTGCGACATTCCTGGTTATCTGGCAGGGGTTTACAGTATGTGGGATATGTACTGATGAAGCATTTTTTCCATTTCCTACCCAGTAGACCTTTTGGCAGTTCCTTTGAAAAGCAATGTAAACTGAATAAGGCTGAGAGGCGTTTTTGATGGTATCTTTGTGGGATTAAAAGCAGTTTTTTTTTATATTTTACAAGGGTCAGTTGCTTTTTTGGCACAATATATTAGGAGACCTAATGAAAGATTAGTGCATATCGTTCACTTTACCAGAACGCTGGAGTCCTGACAATTTCAGTGATGAAACTAAAAGTGCATTTCCTCATAAGCTTACATGGAATTGTCCAGTTAAAAAAAAATTCAAATAGGTAATTCTGAGCCCATTTCCTAATGGGAGTGCACCTACATATTATAGTAAATTATACCTTTCTGATGCAATTTGCCACATCTTTCTTCTAGAAAAATCCACTGTTCAAACTCATCATTGAGTCATGTGTTAGCGGGAAAGAAGTGTACATTAGCTTATTGGCAAATGGTGTGGTCTAAGATGGTAAGATATATGAATGTTAGCCAACCAAAACATCCATTTGGGGTTACAGAAAAATAAAAATACAATAAACAAAAAACTATTAAAAGACTGGTACAGAGGGGTAGAGGACCCTACCCGCTAGAGCTTACAAAGTGTCCTGTCCTGTCCCTGCCCTTGTGATAAATCTGGTGCAGGTCTAGACAGCCTGTCTAAGCTCATATCATCTATAAGGTTAGTAAATCTGCCTTAATGCCTCTAGCTCTGGAGGACCTAACTGTCACGGACGGTGTACAGAAAACAAGACAAAGCAACATGCATATATGACTCACTGGATCCAAAGCTAAGGAACCAAAAGGGAGACCCCTGCACAAGACCTGAGACTTTCCCTGGCTGCTCAGCCTATGCAAAGATCCCAGAGGTGGATGGTTGCATATCCACGTACCTCGACTGTATAACCCCTGAACACCCTACAATAGTGAGGGGACACGACCACCGGCTCCCTACACCAGACACGGAGGGAGTCAGGGTCACCTGGGATCCAGCAAACAGAAAATAACAGATAAATGTTCAGCACTTAACTTTGTAGCAGACTGCAAAACAGGACCAGCATGCACACACATTCCAGGAAGTAGTATAAGCCGCCCAGTGATGCATTATGGGGTGGAATTTAAAGGGATGCAATCAGTCCAACTACATGACAGCTGAGAGAGGCTAACGAGATGAGGAACTGAACATCACAACAAAGAAACTCAAGGAGGAGGTTCTGAAAGGCTTCTGTCAGAGCTTCTCAGCTGTCTGGTTGTGACAGTACCCCTCCCTCTACGAGTGGACTCCGGACACTGAGAGCCCACCTTCTCAGGATGGGACCTATGGAAAGCCCTGATGAGACGAGAGGCCTTAATGTCCGTCACTGGGACCCACATCCTCTCCTCAGGACCATAACCCTCCCAATGAACAAGGTACTGGAGAGAACCGCGGACAAGCCGAGAATCCACAATCCTATAGACCTGAAATTCAAGATTCCCATCAACCATAATCGGAGGAGGAGGCAAAGGCGAGGGTACAATGGGTTGAACATAAGGTTTCAATAAGGACTTATGAAAAACATTATGGATCTTCCAAGTCTGAGGAAGATCAAGACGGTAGGCAACAGGATTGATGACAGACAGGATTTTGTAAGGCCCAATAAACCTAGGACCCAACTTCCAGGAGGGAACCTTCAATTTGATATTCTTGGTAGACAACCACACCAGATCGCCAACATTCAGGTCCGGACCAAGCACACGTCTCTTATCTGCCACACGCTTATATCTCTCACTCATGCTCTTTAGATTATCCTGAATCTTTTGCCAAATAGATGACAAAGACGAGGAAAATCTGTCCTCATCAGGTAAACCAGAAGACCCCTCTCCCGAGAAAGTCCCAAACTGCGGATGAAACCCATATGCACCAAAAAATGGTGACTTATCAGAGGACTCCTGACGACGGTTATTTAAAGCAAACTCAGCAAGGGACAAAAAAGAACACCAATCCTCCTGATTCTCCGCCACAAAACAGCGCAGATATGTCTCCAGATTCTGATTGACGCGCTCTGTCTGGCCATTCGACTGCGGGTGGAAAGCAGAAGAGAATGACAACCGAACCCCCAAGCGAGAACAGAAGGCCTTCCAGAATCTGGAAACAAACTGCGTGCCCCTATCAGAGACTATGTCTGAAGGAATACCGTGCAATTTGACAATGTGATCAATAAATGCCTGCGCCAGCGTCTTAGCATTGGGCAAACCAGGAAAAGGGATGAAATGCACCATTTTGCTAAAACGGTCCACCACCACCAGAATCACAGTCTTCCCCGAGGAACGAGGCAGGTCCGTTATGAAGTCCATGGACAGATGTGTCCAAGGACGGGAAGGAATGGGTAAGGGAAGGAGAGGACCTGATGGCCGTGAATGAGGGACTTTGGCACGAGCGCAAGTCTCGCAGGCTGCCACAAAACCCTCAACCGACTTACGAAGGGCAGGCCACCAGAATCTCCGAGCGATGAGATCCAGTGTGGCTCTTGCCCCCGGGTGCCCAGCAAGGACCGTATCGTGGTGTTCCTTAAAAATCTTGTGTCTTAAAGCGAGAGGCACAAACAACCTCCCAGGAGGACAAAGATCAGGAGCCTCTGACTGGGCTGCCTGCACCTCTGCCTCCAATTCAGAAAAAAGAGCAGAGACCACCACACCTTCGGCCAAAATGGGACGCGGGTCTTCAAAATTCCTGCCTCCCGGAAAACAACGTGACAGGGCATCTGCCTTCACATTCTTAACCCCAGGGCGGAACGTGACAACAAAATTAAATCTTGAAAAGAACAAAGACCATCTGGCCTGTCTCGGGTTCAGACGCTTGGCTGACTCCAAGTAGGCCAGATTTTTATGGTCAGTAAACACGGTAATAGGGTGTCTGGCTCCCTCTAGCCAATGGCGCCATTCCTCAAAAGCCAACTTGATGGCCAACAATTCCCTATCTCCCACATCGTAATTTCTCTCTGCGGAGGAGAGTTTTTTTCGAGAAAAAGGCACACGGTCGCCATTTGGCAGGAGAGGAACCCTGAGACAAGACCGCACCCACACCCACCTCAGAAGCATCAACCTCAACTATGAAGGGTAAAGAAATATCAGGTTGCACCAAGATGGGAGCGGAAGCAAAACTCTCCTTGATATTACAAAAAGCCTTACGCGCCTCTACCGACCAAGAAGAAAAATCTACCCCCTTTCTGGTCATATCAGTGAGTGGTTTAACAATAGAGGAATAATTCAAAATAAACTTCCTGTAATAATTGGCAAAGCCCAAAAAACGCATCAGCGCCTTCTGATTCTCAGGAAGCTCCCACTCAAGCACAGCACGGACCTTCTCGGGGTCCATGGGAAAACCAGAAGCAGAGAGAAGAAACCCCAGAAATTGAATTTCTGGAACCGCAAACACACATTTTTCCAGTTTCGCATATAATTTATTCTCCCGCAGAATGAGCAAGACCTGACGTAAATGTTCCTTATGAGTTTTGAAATCAGGAGAAAAAATCAAAATGTCATCCAAATACACTAATACAAATTTTCCCATCAAATGATAAAAAATGCTGTTCACGAAATGCTGAAAAAACGGCTGGGGCATTCATCAAACCAAAAGGCATAACCAAATTTTCAAAATGGCCCTCAGGGGTATTGAAGGCCGTCTTCCATTCGTCTCCTTCTCTGACCCTGACCAGGTTGTATGCCCCTCTTAGATCTAATTTGGAAAAGACTTTAGCCCCAACAACCTAGTTAAACAGGTCCGGGATCAGAGGAAGCGGATAAGGGTCACGAATAGTGTTACTGTTCAGCTCCCTGAAATCCAGACAAGGTCTTAAAGAACCATCTTTTTTCTTAACAGGTTGGGAAAGATTGTATAAACGAGATTTAGGCAGCTTGGCGTCTGGGATGAGATTAATAGGGCAATCGTACTCCCGGTGCGGGGGCAAATCCTGAACTCCACTCTCAGAGAAGACATCTGAAAATTCAGAGAGAAAAGATGGTACAGTCTTAGTAGCAACCTCAGAAACAGATGTCGTGAGGCAATTCTCTCTGCAAAAGTCACTCCAACCATTTATTTGCCTCGCTTGCCAATCAATGGTGGGATTATGTTTAGTGAGCCAGGGTAGCCTCAACACTAGAGGAGTAGGCAAACCGCTAAGGACGAAACATGACACATCCTCAATATGAGCATCACTCACAATTAAACGGATATTGTGAACTATGCCCTTTAATGATTCCTGAGAAAGTGGAGCGGAATCAATAGCAAAAACAGGAATATCCTTTCCCAAAGTGCACACCTGGAAACCATGAGTTATTGCAAATTGATTATCAATGAGATTGACCGCTGCTCCACTATCCAAAAAAAGCTCACAAAAAATGCTCTTGCTCTCTAGCGCCACCCTAGCAGGCAGGACAAAACGGGAACTACAAGCAAACTGAAAACCTTCAATTTCCACCTCAACCCTGCCAATAGTAACAGACGGAACATTTTTAAAAGATTTTTTCCTCTTTGTTTCTTTATTACTCCCAGAGTACTGCCTGAATCTCCTAGATGGACAAACATTTGCCAAATGATTTATACCTCCACAACAAAAACAAACCCTCCCATGCGGGCTGAATCTTCTATTGTCAGAAGCAATCAACCCCAGCTGCATGGGCTCCTGCTCAGAAGGGGCTGACAGCGACTGAGACCCCTGCGCACAGAATGGGACCGCTGCAGTGTCCTGGGACTGAGTATGACAGGAAGGAGAGATCTCTCCTCTCTCTCTAAGACGCCTGTCAATACGAACGGCCTGAGACATAGCAGAGTCCAAGGAAAGGAAAATGCATCTTTCAATCCCTCTGAAAGACCATGGCAAAATTGACTTCGGAGTGCAGCATCATTCCAACCAGTATCAGCTGCCCATCTCCGAAATTCTGAGCAGTATATCTCTGCGGATTATTTACCCTGGCATAACAGACGTAGTCTAGACTCAGCCAAAGCAACACGATCCGGATCATCATATATCTGACCCAGGGCTAAAAATAATTCATCCACTGAACAGAGGGGCCGTGCCCCCTCCGGCAGCGAAAAGGCCCAGGACTGAGCGTTACCCCTGAGCAGCGATATAATGATCCCCACCCTCCGTTCCTCATCACCAGAGGAATGGGGAAGAAGGCGAAAATGGAGTTTGCAAGCCTCTCTAAAACGCACAAAATTCTCACTACCCCCGGAGAACGTATCTGGGAGCGAGATCTTAGGCTCAGAACAAACTCCATGAACGCCAGCTGAACCGGTCACTTGAAGCTGAGAAAAAGTGACAACATACATATATGACTCACTGGATCCAAAGCTAAGGAACCAAAAGGGAGACCCCTGCACAAGACCTGAGACTTTCCCTGGCTGCTCAGCCTATGTAAAGATCCCAGAGGTGGATGGTTGCATATCCACGTACCTCGACTGTATAACCCCTGAACACCCTACAATAGTGAGGGGACACGACCACCGGCTCCCTACACCAGACACGGAGGGAGTCAGGGTCACCTGGGATCCAGCAAACAGAAAATAACAGATAAATGTTCAGCACTTAACTTTGTAGCAGACTGCAAAACAGGACCAGCATGCACACACACTCCAGGAAGTAGTATAAGCCGCCCAGTGATGCATTATGGGGTGGAATTTAAAGGGATGCAATCAGTCCAACTACATGACAGCTGAGAGAGGCTAACGAGATGAGGAACTGAACATCACAACTAAGAAACTCAAGGAGGAGGTTCTGAAAGGCTTCTGTCAGAGCTTCTTAGCTGTCTGGTTGTGACACTAACATGTAGAAACATAGAATGTGTCGGCAGATAATAACCATTTGGCCCATCTAGTCTGCCCAATATACTGAATACTATGAATAGCCCTTGGCCCTATCTTATATAAAGGATGGCCGTATGCCTAGCCCATGCATGCTTAAACTCCTTCACAGTATTTGCAGCTACCACTTCTGCAGGAAGACCATTCCATGCATCCACTACTCTTTCAGTAAAGTAATACTTCCTGATATTACTTTTAAACCTTTGCCCCTCTAATTTAAAACTAGGTCCTCTTGTAGCAGGTTTTCTTCTTTTACATATTCTCTCCTCTTTTACCTTGTTGATTCCCTTTATGTATTTAAAAGTTTCTATCATATCCCCTCTGTCTCGTCTTTCTTCCAAGCTATACATGTTAAGGTCCTTTAATCTTTCCTGATAAGTTTTATACTGCAATCCATGTACCAGTTTAGTAGCTCTTCTCTGAGCTCTCTCCAAAGTATCAATATCCTTCTGGAGCTATGGTCTCCAGTACTGAGCACAATACTCCAAATGAGGTCTCACTAGTGCTCTGTAGAGCGGCATGAGCACCTCCCTCTTTCTACTGGTAATGCCTCTCCGTATACACCCAATCATTCTGCTAGCATTTCCTGCTGCTCTATGACATTGTCTGCCTACCTTTAAGTCTTCTGAAATAATGATCCCTAAATCCCTTTCCTCAGATACTGAGGTTAGGACTGTATCACTGATTTTATATTCTGCTCTTGGGTTTTACGTCCCAGGTGCATTATCTTGCACTTATCAACATTAAATTTTAGTTGCCAGATTTTTGACCATTCCTCTAGTTTTCCTAAGTCCTTTTCCATTTGGTCCCTCAGCCACTGCCTAATCCATTCAACAATATGGGAGTCCAAGCCCAAAGACTGCACTTTATTGATAAGCCTTCTATGTGGGACAGTATCAAAAGCCTTACTTAAGTCTAGCTAAGCGATGTCTACTGCACCTCCGCTATCTATTATTCAATCCATGGGATTTTAGATGCTCCACAATCCTCTCCTTAAGTATGGTTTCCATTAATTTCCCCACTATTGATGTCAGGCTTACTGGCCTATAGTTGCTTGATTCCTCTTTAATACCTTTCTTGTGAATGGGCACACCATTTGCTAATTTCCAATCTTCTGGGAAGACTTCTGTTACCAGTGATTGGTTAAATAAATCTGATAATGGTTTTGCTAGTTAACCGCTAAGCTCTTTTAATAGCTTTGGGTGTATCCCATCAGGCCCTTGTGACTTATTTGTATTAATTTTAGACAGCTGACTTAAAACTTCTTCCTCTGTAAAGACACATGCATCAAAAGATTCATTAGTCTTCCTTCCTAACTGAGGTCCTTTTCCTTTGTAAAAACTGAACAGAAGTATTCATTGAGACAGTCAGCTAGTTCTTTATCTTCTTCCATATACCTTACTTCTTTTGTTTTTAATTTGTTAATTCATTGTTTTAGTCTCCTTTTTTCATTTATGTATCTGAAGAATGTCTTATCGCCTTTTTTCACTGACTGAGCTAATTTTTATTTTGTGGTGTGACTTAGTCACTGTACTTATAGTAAACCACACTGACTGGTGATCACTACATCCCAAGCTTTTCCCTACAGTAATATCAAATACCAAATTCCCATTTGTGAATTCTAAATCCAAAATGGCCTCCTTCCGGGTTGGCTCCTTAAACTACTTGCTGTAGAGATAATCCCAGTATTGAATTTAGAATACCTGTGTGTTACATGGACAGCCTATTGGTTTCACTGTGAGTTGTATAATGCTTTATTCCCCTTGGGTCGTGGCACTACAGGAGAAAAAGATCAGCAGGATACCCTGTAATCAGCTTACTGTTGTATCACCCAGACTCAACCAGATGAATGTGAACTAAAGTTGTGTCCATATTAGGCCCCATTTAACCTCCTCCCGTCACACTAACGCCAAAAGGCGTCAGTGCTGCGGTGCTCCCAGGTCACACTAACGCCAAAAGGCGTCATCTCGCGTGAGCCGAGATTTCCTGTGAACGCACGCTCACAGGAGCGTGCGTTCACAGGATCGCGTAGTTCACAAGTTCATCTGCAGCCTGCCGGCCGCGATCATTGGCTGGCAGGCTGTGGATTTTTGAATCGACCAATGAAATGGTTATGTCAGACGCTATTTTGAAAATAGCGTCTGATATAACTGCTGCCTGGTCCTCTGGTGGTCCCTTTTACTTGGATCGACCACCAGAGGACACAGGCAGCTCTGTAAGTAGCACCAAATCACCACACTACACATTAGATATTACCCTGTCATTTATTAACCCCTTATTTAGCACCTGATCACCCATATTAGACTCCCTGATCACCCCCCTGTCATTGATCACCCCCCCTGTAAGGGTCCCTCCTCCCTGCCAGGTAGTTAGCTACTTGCTAGGTAGTTTAGCGCCCAGCCCACCGCACCGCAGTCACTGATTTGTCGCTGATCAGCGTCATCGCTGTCGCTAATCAGCACTAGTACCTGTATAGTATCTGTAAGTGATCAATACTGAGTACATTAGGGTCACCTTAGGTTCTACAAAAAACGCAGTGTTCGCCCGATCAGGCCTGATCTTGTGCGCACACTTGCGTTCAGTCCGCCCCACCGCAGTGACACTACCGCTCGGCGTTCTGTGGGCCGCTTTGCGGCCATCACAGTGCCGAATCATATGCACACTAGCACGCAGCACCTCAGCCTAGAGGTTGCTAGCTCAGTCAGGATAGTAACTGTTTGTAAAAGCTCCGTACCTCACACTAGAGGAAAACGGCGCTAGGCAGATATATCTATCACTGTTTGTTCGTCCATTACCTCGGTCAGTGAAACACCACTGAGGCTCTGGGCTCCATCATTAATTTGGTGCACATAGCTCCTGATGAAATGCATCCCCAATGCATGGAAACGCGTTGAGCTGTTGCCAATAAGGGATATGTCAGGGCAACCATTGCTCCTTTAATCCACCTGGAGTGATAGTATCTGCTCTGCCATAGTCCAGCACCTGCAATTATCAGTGGAGCTGTTGCCAATAAGGGATATGTCAGGGCAACCATTGCTCCTTTAATCCACCTGGAGTGATAGTATCTGCTCTGCCATAGTCCAGCACCTGCAATTATCAGTGCAGTGAGAGTCTGCGTGCTGGCTCTCACTGTTTGGAGTGGGGTTTGGTGAATTCCCCATACCAATACATCCCCTTGATATTTTTCACCCTGGGTCACACATCCTGAACCCTGCGGTGTATTGAGCCCCTCATGTGTTAGTAGCTTGTGAGACTACTCTGGTATTCCAGATGGTGGCGCTGTTTGGCAGATACCAGTGTTTTCACAATTGTTATAGTCAGCATTGAACACCATACTGACGGATGATATCCCCCTTTTTTAATCAGACAATTAATAAAGACATTATTATTTTGTTTTAGCGCCTATCCTCAAATGTTGTCTTTTGCCAAGATATTTCTCTCACCCAGCATGGGTATATGTAAAATGACACCCCAAAACACATTCCCCAACTTCTCCTGAGTACGGCGATACCACATGTGTGACACTTTTTTGCAGCCTAGGTGGGCAAAGGGGCACATATTCCAAAGAGCACCTTTCGGATTTCACTGGTCATTTTTTACAGATTTTGATTGCAAACTACTTCTCACGCATATGGGCCCCTAAAATGCCAGGGCAGTATAACAAGTGACCCCATTTTGGAAAGAAGACACCCCAAGGTATTCCGTGAGGGGCATGGCGAGTTCCTATAATTTTTTATTTTTTGTCACAAGTTAGCGGAAAATGATGATTTATTTTTTTTCCTTACAAAGTCTCATAGTGTTTTCTATATATTACTCAAAATACACAAAAGACTCAACAATCCCCCGGATGTCCGATACAGACTCAATTTTTTTTCCATTAGCAATTTATATGGAAAAGATCCTAACACTTTTGATCAAATCTTCATAATCGTTCCTACTAGATACCACCGATTTGCTTACAAAATTACAAGGACTAGATAAAATACCCAACTGCATACTTGTCACATTAGACGTAAATAGTTTGTATACGTCAATCGAACATGACAAAGGGATAATGGCAACTGCTAGACTATTGCACAACAATTGTAACTTGACCCAGTTAGTTTTGCCTAAAATTACTCAACATCATATAGACTAAGAATTTTTTCCAGAGGGGGACCGCTATGGGGTCCAATGTGGCCATGCCTTAAGCAAATGCATACATGATGACATTCGAGGAAGACCATGTTTCCACACACCCCCTATTCCGGAAATTTGTCGCAACGTTGCTTTGTTTCATCAACAACATCTTTTGCATATGGAGCGGCCTCTATCCATGAATTTGTACATGATCTAAACCACATACACACCGAGTTGGGCTTTACCGTCCATACCGGCACAGAGGAGATTAGTTTCTTGGACAAATTCAAATAGACCTTTACAACAAGCCAACGAACCGTAATAGCCTCTTACACTTACACTATAGCAGCTGCCACCCACAGGCTAGCAAAAAATCTGTTCCTGTTCAAATCTGTTCACAATATACCCGGGTCAATCGTATAGTCTCCCGTGATGATACCAAACATGAAATATTGAAAGACATGACATATGAATTCACAGAAAAGAGGTTACCCATAATCTATTCTCAACAATGCCCTGCCTGATTTAGGCTAAATTCACTCACCACAAGAGAATAACAACAAGCGAATAGCCTGTGTCACCACATACAACCCTCTGATATCTAAAATCCACCATGCATTGGGAAAACACTGGCCACTACTTACACACGCCTATCCAAAGATGAAGGAATTTGGTCAACCCAATCAGACATGTTACAAAAGACCCCACAACATCAGGGATAGACTCGTCAAAGCGGATGTGGGTAGCTTCTCAAGATTACCCACACAACAATTTTTAAGGAGCCAACGACAGGGAACATTCCCCTGCCTAAGCTGTGCCCAATGCTCCAGTGTCATCAAAGGTGAATACGTCACCTTTCCACGAACAAGCCAACGCTTCCTCATTCGGGGTTTCTTTACCTGTGATTCCAGCTTTGTAGTATATCTACTTAAATGCCCCTGCAGCCTCGCATATGTTGGTTAAACTACAACATATTCGGGACTGTGTAAGTAAACACAAATCGACAATAAGACTAGGACACACACTGTAACCAGTCCCTTATTTTGTGGAGAAAAAGCACCAGGCATCGCAACTACGCTTTCAAATACTGGAACACACAAGCCAGCCCAGACGAGGTGGTAATAGGACTCTATTGCTGAAACAAAGAGAGGCGTACTTGATACACAGACTTGGAACGCTAACACCACATGGACTTAATTGTGAATGTGATTTCTTTATTAATTTATAACATTTATTATAATGAGATCTCCATTCTTTTTCAGACCCGCTGAATTTATTTCAGTTTCTGGGGAGGGTGAGAATCCTTCCCCTTGTCCCCCCTCCCCCGCCTTCACCACTCCCCTTTTTCCCTTCCCATGTCCCCTCCACCTGTCATCAACCAGTTGCTGGATGTTATCTGATGTGATACAGACATGATTTTGCAAGTGTTTGTCAGTTTATATATCTTTATATGTGTAAAGCCTCATTCACACGTCCGTGTCCATGCTCAAATCCGTGAGTCAGTGGTGCATCCGCGAAGCTGTCCGTGAAGGATCCATGTGTTATCCGTGTTTTACTGACACCGAACAGCTGAAAAATAATTTTCAAAGAATCTCTTCTCAATGATCTGTGAAACACGGATGCAACACGGATGGCATCCGTGGTTTTCATGGAGCCATAGACTATAATGGGCGTGATGGATCCGTGAACATGGACAAAATAGAGCATGCATCCGTGCTTAAAAAAACAGACCCACGGACGTGCTAAAACACTGATGTGTGAATACACACATTCAAATGAATATGTGTCCACGGAGAACACGTACCTCACATTTCCGTGAAACACTGACGTGTGAATGAGGCTTAAGTATACACCACTTATTAGCTGGCTTAGTTATGCAAAATAAGCCCTTTGTTATAGGCCCCACTCCATGTCGAATGAGTTGTAAACTGAGCGAAAAAGTAGCAAATGTAGTGAAAACCATGTACACCAAAATTTTTGGCACAAATTGCGGTTCATCTGCTTTAGTAAATCTGGGCCATCATGTTAAAATTGTTACCCTTTTTTTCTAATTTGCACGTTTATAGAAGCTCCCACTAGGGGCAATGATCTGTTAGATCTGGTAATTTCTAATGATGCAGAGCTTGTTGGAAATGTTGCTGTTGAAGAAACACTAGGTAATAGTGACCACAATATAATCATATTCCCCCTACACTATAAGGGTCCATTCACACGTCCGCAATTTCGTTCTGCATTTTGCGGAACGGAATTGCGGACCCATTCATTTCTATGGGGCAGCACGATGGACTGTTCCCGAAAAAAATAGAACATGTCCTATTCTTGTCTGCAATTGCGGACAAGAATAGGCATTTTTGATTAAGTGCTGGCGATGTGCGGTCCGCAAAATGCGGAACGCACATCGCCGATGTCCGTGTTTTTTAGATCCGCAAAACACACATGGACGTGTGAATGGACCCTAAGAAGCAAACTCGGTAAGGCAGAGCAAAAACACCTAATTTTAAAAAGGCACATTTCCCTGGGTTGAGGGCAGCATTTCAGGGCATAGACTGGGAGCAGCTACTGTCACATAATAATACTGAGGCCTCATACACATGTCTTTTATTTCCGTTTCTGTTCCTTTTTTTGCGTTCTGTTTGTGGTCCGTATGCGGAACCATTCACTTCAATGGGTCCACAAAAACAATGGAAGTTACTCCTTTCTGAGATTGTTTTTCTCAGAAAGATTGTTTTCTTGTCACATATTGTACTTCATGACAGTGGTAAAAATGAGTAAAAAAAATATATTTTTTATTTATAAAAAAAATGCTAAATTTGCAAAAAATGTGGAAAACTTAGCAAATTTCAATTTCTCTACTTTTATAATAGATAGTAATACCTCCAAAAAATAGTAATGACTTTACATTCCCCACATGTCTACTTCATGTTTGGATCATTTTGAAAATGACATTTTATTTTTTGGGGATGTTAGAAGGCTTAGAAGTTTCGAAGCAAATCTTGAAATTCTTTCGTAAAATTTCCAAAACCCACTTTTTAAGGACCAGTTCAGGTCTGAAGTCACTTTGTGAGGCTTACATAATAGAAACCACCCAAAAATGACCCCATTTTAGAAACTACACCTCTACGGTATACAAAACTGATTTTACAAACATTGTTAACCCTTTAGGTTTTCCACAAGAATGAATGGAAAATGGAAATGAAATTTCAGAATTTCACATTTTTTTTGTAAATTCTTTATTTTTCGTTTTATCGTATAGCAAATAAAAGATAGGCATGGTAATTAGATATGTCAGAAAGTACAACAAAGCAATTATCATATCAAAGAATATGCCATATTTCTTAGGCCCAAAAGAGGGCATTAAAATTGCCTAGAAACAGAATTGCATATAAACATTTATGTAAAAGTGATAATGACCCTTCTCATTAATTTCGGCAATATCGCCTAACCCCAAGATCTGCTGACTATAACAGGTAGGTATAGAAGGGGAAGGGGGTCCGTGCCGCCAACATCCACACAGCTCACTAGTAAGTATTGCCAAGGTGAAAGTGTAACTGTCACTTAATGGACACTACATTATGTATGGTGTCTAGAAGTGTTCCATTTGTCCCATATTTTCAGGTATTTATCATGGGTCCTATTTAGCCAGCTAGACATCTCCTCAAATTTAGATATCTGGTTAACTTTCGCCCTCCACTCCTGTACCGTAGGGGGGGGGGGTTAGCATCCAACCAATGTAACAGGACCAAAGATTTAGCTGCTGCAATGAGGTGCATCACCAGGTTTTTCTTGAATGGGTAATATTGGCCGGTTGGCTTGGAGAGGATCACTATTTCCAGTGTGATCTGAAAGTCTTGTGTGGTAAATTTTTTTTACCTCTGTGGTAATCTCCCTCCAATATGACTCTATCAAAGGGCAGTACCACCAAATGTGTGATAAAGAGCCAGACTCGCCTCCGCATCTCCAGCACCTCTGGGAGACCGCCAGTCCTCTGATAAAGAGAAATTCTGGCTTTCTGTACCACCTAGTAATTAATTTGAAGTGATTTTCCTGGAGGCGTACACACTGCGAAAAGCCATGCGAGGTCTCCAGAATTTTCTTTGTCTCCTGCTCGGTTAGCACAATCTTCAGTTCATTTTGCCATTCTAATAAGTAGGATAGTTTAAAGGTCTCTCCCTGTTCCCCTACCAGAGGATAGAGCTCGGAGACTTTCCTCTGGTTGATTATTGAAGTATATATCAATTTCTCAAATTCCGTTAAAGAGGACCTTTCACCAAAAAAAATAAAATTTAACTAAGACCATAGCGTTACTTACATGCCCCCATGATTTCTTGATCGTTAATTCTTTTTTCATTCTGTGCCCCCGTTTGTCCACTATGCCCCCCGGAATACTTCCTGCCGTTTATGCAAATGAGCCAGCCTCAAATGGACTGGCTTTAAAAGTTCTCCCCGGCGTGCCTTCCATCTTCTCCCTGGCACGGAGCGCATCCAATCAGCGCGCTCCTCTCTTAGCCAGGGAGAAGACGCTCCAGTTCTCGCGAGACTTCAGAGAACTGGAGCGATTTCGTCTATCCGGAGCCGGCGCCATCTTGCATTCCTCGCTGAGCATCGGAGACGGCAGCAGCAGCACCCGGATCCCGTAGGTAAGTGTGTCAAACACCCCTAGACAACGAGCAAAGTTGTTCCAATGTACCCCCCTAGACAAACGAGCATGATGGGGGTTATCCCCCCTCCCCTATGACAACGAGCATGATGGGGGTTATCCCCCCCCGCTCCCCTATGACAACGAGCATGATGGGGGGGATTCACCCCCCCCACCCTATGGCAATAATATTGATGGGGGTGATCCCCCCCCTCCCCTATGGCAATACTAATGATGGGGGTGATCCCCCCCTATGACAAATGAGCATGATGGGGGTTATCCCCCCCCATATGACAACGAGCATGATGGGGGGGGATTCACCCCCCCCCACCCTATGGCAATAATAATGATGGGGTGATTCCCCCCTCCCCTATGGCAATAATAATATTGATGGGTGTGATCCCCCCCCTCCCCTATGGCAATACTAATGATGGGGGTGATCCCCCCTATGACAAACAAGCATGATGGGGGTTATCCCCCCTCCCCTATGACAACGAGCATGATGGGGGGATTCACCCCCCCCCACCCTATGGCAATAATAATGATGGGGTGATTCCCCCCTCCCCTATGGCAATAATATTGATGGGGGTGATCCCCCCTCCCCTATGGCAATAATAATGATGGGGTGATTCCCCCCCTATGGCAATAATAATGATGGGGGTGATCCCCCCTCCCCTATGACAACGAGCATGATGGGGGGTGAAGCATGATGGGGGGGATTCACCCCCCCACCCTATGGCAATAATATTGATGGGGGTGATCCCCCCCCCCCCTCCCCTATGGCAATACTAATGATGGGGGTGATCCCCCCTCCCCTATGGCAATACTAATGATGGGGGTGATCCTCCCTCCCCTATGGCAATAATAATGATGGGGGTGATCTCTCCCCCTCCCCTATGGCAATAATAATGCTGGGGTGATCCCCCCTCCCCTATGACAATAATAATGATGGGGTGATCCCCCCCCCCCCATATAGCAATAATAATGATGGGGGTGATCCCCCCTCCCCTATGGAAATAATAATGATGGGGGTGATCCCCCCTCCCCTATGGCAATAATAATGATGGGGGTGATCCCCCCCTCCCCTATGACAACGAGCATGATGGGGGTGATCCCCCCTCCCCTATGGCAATAATAATGATGGGGTGATTCCCCCCCCATGGCAATAATAATGATGGGGGTGATCCCTCCTCCCCTATGGCAATAATAATGATGGGGGTGATCCCCCTCCCCTATGGCAATAATAATGATTGGGGTGATCCCCCCACCCCTATGACAACGAGCATGATGGTGGTTATACAAACCCCCCCACCCTCCTCTTATAGCACTGGATGGAAGAAGCCATTTAGACTATTTTGTCTTAGTCTGGGACATTACGAAACCCATTCTAGTCTGTGAATTCCCAAAAACTGTCTTCCCGTATGACCATATGTGGATCCATATGTTGATCCACAGATTTTTTTTGTTTAGGATTATTCCTTGGACTTCATCTGAACGGAGGAAGAGCAGAAAATAGTAAATTTAAAAATAACTCATTAAAATGGTCAACAGGGTCTTACTTTAATTTGTTTCAATAAACTTGTTTCAGAGATGGCTACTTGTATTCTTGCTCTCCAGTACTTGCAGTGGTAGTAATGGCTGCTTCTGTCCAGACGCTACCATAACTTTTACCGGGTCTTATTGTCAGCCAGCGTGTGGTATAGTGTCATAACTGTGCCGACAGTAAAACCCCAAGACAATTATCCCGGTACCCAAAGCCCAAGGGGTCCTGGGAAGAGCCAGGTTGCCGCCAAGTGTGAAACCATTTTATTTTATGGTTTTGCTCTTGTGGTGGCTGTGAGCTGTTATTAATAGTCTGAAAAGGTGCCAAAAACCATGGACCTTCTCACCCTGATAATGTCAACACACAGCTGCTGGTTAACCCATGGCTGGTTATGAAAACTAGGGGGGACCCCAAGTCCTTTGTTTTTTTGTTTTTTTTTGGTATAAAATAAGCCCTGTGGCCCCACCTGTTATCATAATCTTGCATGGTTTACCCTCCTGCTTCTAAAAGCTATTTTCAGACAATCTGTTCCAACTACTTGTTGATGGAGGAATCTCTTTACTTCTGGTGTCTTTGAAATCTTCACTCCAAGCTGTGTTTACCAGCTGCTTGCAATCATCACTTTAGCCTCTGTCACATTACTGCTGCCTCAGGTTTTACCACTGCAAGTATTTTGAGAAAAAAAAAACATATTAGCCATTCATAGTAGCCATTTTTGGACAAATTTATTGAAATATACGCTTCACAACCACCGCCCTCTTCAAATCATAAGTTGTGGACATTACTCTACGCCACTGTTTTGTTGATGGTCATAATATATATCGGACAGGAGAGGCATTGCCCGAAATAGCACCCCCATCGACCATCGCATTACTACTGTTACTCACACCTTATTACATGGAATTATGTACCCTGCAAATGAATACCAGAAATGCATTTTTTTAATCATCAAAATAGCTCCATAAAACAGGTATAAGAATGTCTAGTGACTCGCATCAAGTATCATCGTTTTTTTTTTTGTTTTTTTTTAGGATACCTACACTGTTAGTAATCTATTCATATTTTCCAAATTTAAACCATTCTAAAAAGGTAATTATAAAACAAAAATACTTTTTTGGTTATGTCTGTTATAGTAAACAAAAAAATGTAATGATAATAATACAAACCCATATACCCATATATATATATTTTTCATTCATTTTTAATATTTCAAATTTTTTTGGTAAGGATTTGCGTTTTAGAACCAGACCGGTAAGTTTCAATCCAACGTTCCTCGCTGGAAGAAGAAACATGTTCCATAAAGTTTAGGAGTTCGGAAACCCTATCCATGGTTTCAAACGTTTATTTGGCGGTTCAACTGTTAAACTGTTCTTTGTGTTTATACTTTTTAACACGAATGATGGTAAGTAAATACATTAGGTAAGTATTGAACAAGAAGCGAACGGAAAAATATTCCTTTCAAGAATTGACAATGGAAAAAAGAAGATTATCACAATTTGTTTGCGCACAAAATTTATTCCCCGTTGGAATACATCTTTTAAGAGTTTTACGTTTTGACGATACGAAGTTTATTTTTACGGACAACATACATGGTAAGTTAACATTTAATTTTCATTATGTATGCACTCAGAATGTATTTACTAATCCCTTTTTTTTTTTCACAGGAATTTGCAAAATGCCTTCAACGTGTTGGGTCAAAAACTGCAAATTTGTCCCAGGGCGAATGGTCAATGGCCATGAAATAAAATTACATAGCTTTCCATACAGTAAGGATAGAATTATAGAATGGTTGTCACTGCTAATGCCTTCTGATAGAGAGAATGTTAATTATCTAGCAGAAGAAATTTTGGTATTAAAGCAAAAAAGATATAATAAGTATAGATTATGCTCTTTACATTTTGCTCCTAATAATTTCATTGTCAATGCTGGTGGCCGTGCACTTTGTGACAGTGCAAAGCCAACCATATTTGAAAATTTATTCAGAGCGAAAAGTGCCTAAAACAAAAACGACTAAAGCAAAAGTTTCAGAACCACAATTAGACAACAGAGCATTATCATCTGAATCATCTGTAACTTTAGAGTCTAGTGGTCAAACTTCTTCGGTTTCATACCATGAAATTCAACATGTTACAGACAATGTTGAAATTCCAACTTCCAAATTCATGGACGCTTGCACTCAGACAGATTTTGATCTGACAATTCTATACTTATTGGTATTGACCGAAATGTTGTGCTTACGGAAGAACAGTCCCCTGTACGTCCGTTTACCAATATAGTTATAGAATCTACACCTTTGCAGGAGTGTTCCACTACTGTAAATCAACCTAAAAATATAATACCATTTGGTAATATTCTTTCTCCAATTTGTGGGAAAAATGACCACAACTTGGTGCAACAAGAACAGGTGGGTAACCGTGATGAGGATAATGTTAGTGGAATATTTCCATTGACAGCTGAAATGGATGAGTTGGATAATGAGTACACTACTTCTGATGTAGACGGAGGCGAAGTTCTTGATTGTAGGGATACCTCGTACAACCCTTTGATGGTTAGCCACTGTTCCTCTGATTTGTTAGCATTACAGTCCTTTGATGAAACTGATAATGAATCTTCCTTTCATGAACAACATGTTGAAGACATGGTTAATGAACCTAAATTCATAATTAACGAAAGTTGCCTAGATATCCTCTTAAGGCAGGTGAAGTGTCAGTATCCCGAAGGTTGCAATCTGACCGTCTATTCATTTTCCAAACAAAGACAGGGTAGTGCTTTAATAGTTCGCGGGAGTTGCAGGAAAGGGCACCAGTCTTTATTATGGAATACCCAACCAAAAATTGGTCGTTTTTGGAGTGGGAATGTCCTTTTGGCAGCATCAATATTGTGCAGTGGACTAAACTTTCAAAAGGTGGACAAGTTGTTTAACATTTTTGGTTTGACAACATTTGCAGAGACAACCTTCTATAGATATCAAACAAGATTTATTTTCCCTGCAATCGATATTGCCTGGCAGCAACAAAAGAGAAAATTTCAAGAAGAAATGCATACTTTTCCAATGTGCTTAGCTGGAGATGGCCAATGTGATAGTCCTGGTCACTCAGCTAAATATTGTATTTACACTACGTGCAGAATTATTAGGCAAATGAGTATTTTGACCACATCATCCTCTTTATGCATGTTGTCTTACTCCAAGCTGTATAGGCTCGAAAGCCTACTACCAATTAAGCATATTAGGTGATGTGCATCTCTGTAATGAGAAGGGGTGTGGTCTAATGACATCAACACCCTATATCAGGTGTGCATAATTATTAGGCAACTTCCTTTCCTTTGGCAAAATGGGTCAAAAGAAGGACTTGACAGGCTCAGAAAAGTCAAAAATAGTGAGATATCTTGCAGAGGGATGCAGCACTCTTAAAATTGCAAAGCTTCTGAAGCGTGATCATCGAACAATCAAGCGTTTCATTCAAAATAGTCAACAGGGTCGCAAGAAGCGTGTGGAAAAACCAAGGCGCAAAATAACTGCCCATGAACTGAGAAAAGTCAAGCGTGCAGCTGCCAAGATGCCACTTGCCACCAGTTTGGCCATATTTCAGAGCTGCAACATCACTGGAGTGCCCAAAAGCACAAGGTGTGCAATACTCAGAGACATGGCCAAGGTAAGAAAGGCTGAAAGACGACCACCACTGAACAAGACACAAGCTGAAACGTCAAGACTGGGCCAAGAAATATCTCAAGACTGATTTTTCAAAGGTTTTATGGACTGATGAAATGAGAGTGAGTCTTGATGGGCCAGATGGCTGGATTGGTAAAGGGCAGAGAGCTCCAGTCCGACTCAGACGCCAGCAAGGTGGAGGTGGAGTACTGGTTTGGGCTGGTATCATCAAAGATGAGCTTGTGGGGCCTTTTCGGGTTGAGGATGGAGTCAAGCTCAACTCCCAGTCCTACTGCCAGTTTCTGGAAGACACCTTCTTCAAGTAGTGGTACAGGAAGAAGTCTGCAAGGTAAGAAAAACATGATTTTCATGCAGGACAATGCTCCATCACAAGCGTCCAAGTACTCCACAACGTGGCTGGCAAGAAAGGGTATAAAAGAAGAAAATCTAATGACATGCCTCCTTGTTCACCTGATCTGAACCCCATTGAGAACCTGTGGTCCATCATCAAATGTGAGATTTACAAGGAGGGAAAACAGTACACCTCTCTGAACAGTGTCTGGGAGGCTGTGGTTGCTGCTGCACGCAATGTTGATGGTGAACAGATCAAAACACTGACAGAATCCATGGATGGCAGGCTTTTGAGTGTCCTTGCAAAGAAAGGTGGCTATATTGGTCACTGATTTGTTTTTGTTTTGTTTTTGAATGTCAGAAATGTATATTTGTGAATGTTGAGATGTTATATTGGTTTCACTGGTAAAAATAAATAATTGAAATGGGTATATATTTGTTTTTTGTTAAGTTGCCTAATAATTATGTACAGTAATAGTCACCTGCACACACATATATCCCCCTAAAATATCTAAAGCTAAAAACAAACTAAAAACTACTTCCAAAAATATTCAGCTTTGATATTAATGAGTTTTTTGGGTTCATTGAGAACATGGTTTTTGTTCAATAATAAAATTAATCCTCAAAAATACAACTTGCCTAATAATTCTGCACTCCCTGTATACTGTTATGGAACTGTATACAGAAAAAATTATCGATTTTGAAGTTGTTAATCGCAGCCAGTGCAATTCTTCGGTTGCAATGGAGAAGTTCGGTTTTAAAACCGTTATGGAAAGAGTGATTACCAATGGCTTTGACGTTTGTGTCTTTGTCTCTGATCGACATGTCAGTATACAAAAGGTGATGCGCGAGTTGTACCCTGACATAGATCATCAGTTTGACATTTGGCATTACGCAAAGTCAATAAAGAAAAAGTTGATAAAGGCAAGTAATGGAAGAGCTGGACAGGAACTCAAACCATGGATTGATAAAATTGCAAACCATTTCTGGTGGACCGTGAAAACTTGTGATCACAACGAACTTTTCTTCAGGGAACGTTGGAATTCTGTTCTCTATCACATAGTCAACAAGCATGAGTGGGAGGATGGAGAACACTATAAAAAATGTTCCCATGCAGAATTAGAAATTCAAAACAGTTCTGTTTTATGGTTAAAAAAGGAAAGCAATGCGTTTCACAGATTAGAAGAGATTGTTCGAAATAAACAGTTTAACAGCGATGTTCCCCACTTGATCCGTAATTGCCACACCGGACCATTAGAAGCCCTCCATAGTCTAGTATTAAAATATCGTACTAAAAGGATACATTTTGGTATTGACGGCATGGAAGCACGAACAAAACTAGCCATCCTGGCACATAATAATAATATAGGAAGAGATCAAGCTGTTGTTCATGTACCAACATCTGTCTCCGCACCCATCGGTACCAAACGAACGAAATTAATTCTGCCAAAGGGAAAAAAACGCTGGACGGTGAAAAACGTCTATGAACCGATGAGTGTACAACATGTCGAGAATATTTTAGTCGACTGTTTGAAAATAGCCTTGGGAGACATAACTCCTGAATGGAACAAGTCGAACACCCGATCTTCCGCATAACATTGCAAATGTTGAGCGCCCAAAAAAAGCTGATATTGTACGCCAACATTGGTCTAGATTTGGCAAAGAATAAATAATTCAAAATCCATAAAAACCAAAAATTATTCATTTTTAAAATAAGTTCCAAAATGTTGTTTAGCTCATCCGTTACTTTCCGGTTAAGTTACGTTTACTAGTTATTCTTGTTATTAGTTTTCACTATTTGAAAAGTTATTTTATATGTGCAGCTCAACAATGAAGTAGAGGATATGCGGTATCAACTCGACATCAACAATTTATAAGGTGGCTTTTAGGCGCCGGTGGTGTTGTGGAGTGGGCCTGCTGTGTAGCCTGCATTCCCTGAAGTGGATGGTAGCCGTCATGGCACCCAACAGGTAGGTTACAATGCAGGTACGTGGAACCTACACTCCCTGAAGTGTATGGTAGCCGTTATGGCACCTAACAGGTAGAATTTAGCGTAGGAACCCGTCTAACAGAGAACGCCTTGACGCTTGGCAGACGGGCTCAAATAATTTTGTACAAAATAATTTGCCAAGTATCTCGCACTTATAGTGTAGCACTTGTTATTTCCATGCAATTTTTGTACTTTATATTGCAGTGCATTGTCACATTGCATGTCTGTCTTTTATGTTATTTCCTTGCCCCAGCAATGTGCTCCTGCGGTTGTTATGTGACTGAGCCCCTTTTTTGGTTTCCCTTGTAGTTTATAATTGAGGTGTGGCTGCCTCTTCAGTCTCACATTTCTGACCACCCTGTCTGCCCCATTGGCTGATTTTAATTAGTGTCAGTGCATAGTCAGGCCTGCTCCACTTCACTCACTGAAGCCACAGCACCAGGACTCTCACTGCGGTCCTTGGTGGCTTTTAGGCGCCGGTGGTGTTGTGGAGTGGGCCTGCTGTGTAGCCTGCATTCCCTGAAGTGGATGGTAGCCGTCATGGCACCCAACAGGTAGGTTACAATGCAGGTACGTGGAACCTACACTCCCTGAAGTGTATGGTAGCCGTTATGCCACCTAACAGGTAGAATTTAGCGTAGGAACCCGTCTAACAGAGAACGCTTTGACGCTTGGCAGACGGGCTCAAATAATTTTGTACAAAATAATTTGCCAAGTATCTCGCACTTATAGTGTAGCACTTGTTATTTCCATGCAATTTTTGTACTTTATATTGCAGTGCATTGTCACATTGCATGTCTGTCTTTTATGTTATTTCCCTGCCCCAGCAATGTGCTCCTGCGGTTGTTATGTGACTGAGCCCCTTTTTTGGTTTCCCTTGTAGTTTATAATTGAGGTGTGGCTGCCTCTTCAGTCTCACATTTCTGACCACCCTGTCTGCCCCATTGGCTGATTTTAATTAGTGTCAGTGCATAGTCAGGCCTGCTCCACTTCACTCACTGAAGCCACAGCACCAGGACTCTCACTGCGGTCCTTGGTGGCTTTTAGGCGCCGGTGGTGTTGTGGAGTGGGCCTGCTGTGTAGCCTGCATTCCCCGAAGTGGATGGTAGCCGTCATGGCACCCAACAGGTAGGTTACAATGCAGGTACGTGGAACCTACACTCCCTGAAGTGTATGGTAGCCGTTATGGCACCTAACAGGTAGAATTTAGCGTAGGAACCCGTCTAACAGAGAACGCCTTGACGCTTGGCAGACGGGCTCAAATAATTTTGTACAAAATAATTTGCCAAGTATCTCGCACTTATAGTGTAGCACTTGTTATTTCCATGCAATTTTTGTACTTTATATTGCAGTGCATTGTCACATTGCATGTCTGTCTTTTAATTTATAAGGTAAGTATTATTATTTTATTTTTCTATTATCTAAATCTAGAAAATCTATATTTTACACATCATGTACTTTACAGAGTGGTTTTTGAGAAAAAGCGATTTGTGAATCGTAAAGTGCCACAAACACTTGAAATTGAAAATGTTTGTACCTTACTATGTATTTTTTTTTTCAGACTTTTTGGGACAGGTGGACAGCCGGTGCGTGGTAGGATAGCTCTCTAGCCGTGGAGTGTGATTTGTATCAGCGTCTCCACGGTAGGTGGTAGTTATTTGACTATCCCGGTGAGGACCGGTTTGTGTCTGCTTCTTTACCTCTCCATCCAATGCCTTACCAGTACTTTTCTCACTCAGGTGGAGAACCAGTACCAACCCATTCTTGACACGACCTGGACTCAAGACAGCGGACAACATGTGAGCGCACAGCGGTGAGAAGAGCCACAATCTTGCAGAGACCTCTGATGCTTCGGTTGCGTTTATTAATAAGTATATTTTTTCTTGACCTTTTCAGACTTTTTTGGACAGATGGGCAGCCGGCGCGTGGTACGATAGCTCTCTAGCCGTGGAGTGTGTTTTGTATCAGCGTCTCCACGATAGGTGGTAGTTATTTGACTATCCCGGTGAGGACCAGTTTGTGTCTGCTTCTTTACCTCTCCATCCAATGCCTTACCAGTACTTTTCTCAACTCAGGTGGAGAACCAGTACCAACCCATTCTTGACACGACCTGGACTCAAGACAGCGGACAACATGTGAGCGCACAGCGGTGTGAAGAGCCACAACCTTTCAGTACCAACCCATTCTTGACCCGACCTGGACTCGAAACAGCGGACAACATGTGAGTGCACAGCGGTGTGAAGAGCCCCAACCTTTCAGTACCAACCCATTCTTGACCCGACCTGGACTTAAGACAGCGGACAACATGTGAGCGCACAGCGGTGTGAAGAGCCACAACCTTGCAGAGACCTCTGATGCTTTTTTTACTACTTACATTTGCTGTAACCATGTCAGGAACTAAAAAATTTTTGTATGATATGTATATATCATGGATGTCAAACTCATGGCCCTCCAGATGTTACAAAACTACAACTCTCATCATTCCCTGATAGCTGTAGTATGCCCAGGCATGATGGGAGTTGTAGTTTTGCAACAGCTGGAGGGCCACAAGTTTGACATCCCTGGTATATATCAAGGAATATTTGCAAAATAGATTATATATAAATATCAAATAAGTTTTTGGACAGATTTATATATATATGTATGTGTATATATATATATATATATATATATATATATTTGGAAGGGAAAGTATTTTCTTTAAAAAAAATTAAATTTATATGTGAATGTCCAAAAAAATTATGTGTTAGGATTGGTCAAGGCTATGAGGGGATATGGAGGAGGCCTTGTTAAAATATATATATATATATATATATATTTATATATAGTTCTAAATTTTTTTTTTTTTTATTTTGTTTGGATGCACAAGTGTATACAGGTAGTATGACTTAGGTCTCTTTAAAAATAACGTTTTTAGGGTTCTGTTTACAGGCCTTTTACTTGCTTATGTAGACGGTGTGTATATCCAAAAGAATCGTTTTAATGGGTCAGTGAAAGATACCGACAGCACTACATGTGCTGTCAGCATCCGTCTCTGTTACGCGTCCCTTCAAAAATAATGCAACTTGTCCTCTTCTTGTCAGTTTTGAGTACAAGAATAGGCCTGTTAATTATGGGCTGAGCCTTCAGCCAATAGTGGAAGGCACACAGGCAGCATCCGTGTTTTGCGTATCTGAAAATAGGCGAGCGTGAAGAACCAAACGTTCATTTGAAAGAGCCCAAGTATTCATTTTAAAAATAATTTTATGAAATGTATTTATTTGTATAGTAAATAGTTTGTAACAATGGTGACATGTTTTATGATGTTTCATTATATTTCAACAATCCTGTTCAAGTGTTATTATATAATAAATAACAATATTCCAGTAAAAGTTATTTTATTGTCATAAAATAAGATTTATTTAGTATTTTTTTGGGAGAAAAAGGGAAAATAGACACAGAAAAAAATCTCTATAAGAAACATGGTCGTCGCTGTTAGTCCTAGTTTACAAGAACGTGTGTGCCCCATTGCCATGCAGCGGATCGATTTACTTTAATGGGTCCACGATCCGCCCGTAAGTATAGGACGAAACCCCCCTGAACCACTAAGGTAGTGCTTCCAAGGTGTCCCGTTCCGCAATTCCGGACTCATTGAAGTGAGTGGGTCCGCATCCATGATGAGAGCAGAGGTCTAACGACGACCCAAGTGTTGCAAAGAGAGTCTCATTTGCGTGTACTACAACATAATTCTTTGGTGAATTTTGGACAAATAAAAAAATCAAGGAACCAGTATACATGGATTCATTGAACAAGTGCACACGTAACAGGTCAGCCACTGTAATAGGTTCAATTATGATGACAGATGCCCTTTATCTACTCCATGGCAAGATACTCCGCTGGCTCTTCTCTAAACATCAGAAACCCACAATAATCCTGCTCTGGGTCAGGGAAAACTTTTCTTATGACGGAAACAGCACAAGAAGGAATTGGTCTTCTTTTGGCCACGCCAAGATAGCCATGTATCCAAGCTGTGAACCCACGATAAGCTGTTTTTCTGAGTAGCCTATAATGAAATAGTAAATTCTTTTAAATTTTATTTTTAAACAAATTATCTAGTTTACAGAGAATTGAATAGAAACTGAAAAGCCAAATTCAGGTTTTTGAATCAATTCAATAATCTGTTGAACCATACTTTACAAACATTTACTAAACTGTTCAAATCTTTGTCAGGGGGTGGATGCAACACTTGACCTATTGACCTCATCGACACCTCCACTTTTCCTCGATCTTGACAGAATTGATGAAAGTAGTCATGTTCGATTATACATCCCATTTCTTCTAAATAAGGTTCAATATTTGAGACTTCTTGGCAGCATATTGATTCGACTGGCGTTAGCATTGGTTCACAATTGTTACAAGTACACCATAGCTTATTTCCAAGTCTGTAGTCTGACTCTTCAATTTCAACGTTGTCCTCCGAGTTTGAGGGTCTAGTGGGGTTTTCAGGAAAACAGGGTTCTGAATTGTCAGGACAACCATATTTTTCTTGGAGACACTTTTTTATCCATTCCAACTAGACATGACAAAAATAAATAATCTGAATTATCCATTAAATTGTAGACAAAATTAAAATGCAAATGTAATAAGTTTATTACTTTTTCAGCTCTTGTTGTTGACGCACTCGATGATACTTGATGCGAGTCACTATCCATTCTTATACCTGTTTTAACAAAATAAAAATTTAGATATTTTGAGAATTAAAATAGTATTCATGGTATTCATTTGAAGGGTACATAATTCCATGTAATAAGGTGTGAGTAACAGTAGTAATGAGATGGTCGATGGGGGTGCTATTTCGGGCAATGCCTCTACTGTCCGATATATATATTATGACCATCAACAAAACAGTGGCGGAGAGTAAGGATCACCCCCATCATTATTATTGCCATAGGGGAGGGGGGATCACCCCATTCATTATTATTGCCATAAGGGGTGGGGGGATCACCCCCATCATTATTATTGCCATAGGGGAGGGGGGATCACCCCCATCATTATTATTGCCATAGGGGAGGGTGGGGGGATCACCCCCATCATTATTATTGCCATAGGGGAGGGGGGATCACCCCTATCATGCTCATTGTCATAGGGGAGGGGGGATCACCCCCATCAATATTATTGCCATAGGGGAGGGGGGATCACCCCATCATTATTATTGCCATAGGGGAGGGGGGATCACCCCATCAATATTATTGCCATAGGGGAGGGGGGAATCACCCCATCATTATTATTGCCATAGGGGAGAGGGGGGGGGATCACCCCCATCATTATTATTGCCATAGGGGAGGGGGGATCACCCCCATCATTAGTATTGCCATAGGGGAGGGGGGATCACCCCCATCATTAGTATTGCCATAGGGGAGGGGGGGGGTCACCCCCATCAATATTATTGCCATAGGGTGGGGGCGTCAATCCCCATCATCATGCTCGTTGTCATAGGGGAGGGGGGGATCACCCCCATCATTATTATTGCCATAGGGGAGGGGGGATCACCCCATCATTATTATTGCCATAGGGGAGGGGGGATCACCCCATCATTATTATTGCCATAGGGGAGGGGGGATCACCCCATCATTATTATTGCCATAGGGGAGGGGGATCACCCCATCATTATTATTGCCATAGGGGAGGGGGGATCACCCCATCATTATTATTGCCATAGGGGAGGGGGGATCACCCCATCATTATTATTGCCATAGGGGAGGGTGGGGGGGGGATCACCCCCATCATGCTCGTTGTCATAGGGGAGGGGGGATCACCCCCATCAATATTATTGCCATAGGGGAGGGGGGATCACCCCATCATTATTATTGCCATAGGGGGGGGGGGGGGAATCACCCCATCATTATTATTGCCATAGGGGAGGGTGGGGGGGGATCACCCCCATCATGCTCGTTGTCATAGGGGAGGGGGGATCACCCCCATCAATATTATTGCCATAGGGGAGGGGGGATCACCCCCATCATTATTATTGCCATAGGGGGGGGGGGAATCACCCCATCATTATTATTGCCATAGGGGAGGGGGGATCACCCCCATCAATATTATTGCCATAGGGGAGGGGGGAATCACCCAATCATTATTATTGCCATAGGGGAGGGGGGATCACCCCCATCATTATTATTGCCATAGGGGAGGGGGGGATCACCCCCATCATTATTATTGCCATAGGGGAGGGGGGATCACCCCCATCATTATTATTGCCATAGGGGAGGGGGGATCACCCCCATCAATATTATTGCCATACGGTGGGGGGGTGAATCCCCCCCATCATGCTAGTTGTCATAGGGGAGGGGGGGGGATAACCCCCATCATGCTCGCTTGTCATAGGGGGGATCACCCCCATCATTAGTATTGCCATAGGGGAGGGGGGGAATCACCCCCATCATGCTCGTTGTCATAGGGGAGGGGGGGATAACCCCCATCATGCTCGTTTGTCATAGGGGGGGATCACCCCCATCATTAGTATTGCCATAGGGGAGGGGGGGATCACCCCCATCAATATTATTGCCATAGGGTTGGGGGGTGAATCCCCCCATCATGCTCGTTGTCATAGAGGAGGGGGGATAACCCCCATCATGCTCGCTTGTCATAGGGGGGGGGACACCCCCATCATTAGTATTGCCATGGGGAGGGGATCACCCCCATCAATATTATTGCCATAGGGTGGGGGGGGGGTGAATCCCCCCCATCATGCTCGTTGTCATAGGGGAGGGGGGGATAACCCCCATCATGCTCGTTTGTCTAGGGGGGTACATTGGAACAACTTTGCTCGTTGTCTAGGGGTGTTTGACACCCTTACCTACGGGATCCGGGTGCTGCTGCTGCCGTCTCCGATGCTCAGCGAGGAATGCAAGATGGCGCCGGCTCCGGATAGACGAAATCGCTCCAGTTCTCTGAAGTCTCGTGAGAACTGGAGCGTCTTCTCCCTGGCTAAGAGCGGAGCGCGCTGATTGGATGCGCTCCGTGCCAGGGAGAAGATGGAAGGCACGCCGGGGAGAACTTTTAAAGCCAGGCCATTTGAGGCTGGCTCATTTGCATAAACGGCGGGAAGTATTCCGGGGGGCATAGCGGACAAACGGGGCCACAGAATGAAAAAAGAATTAACGATCAAGAAATCATGGGGGCATGTAAGTAACGCTATGGTCTTAGTTTAAATTTTATTTTTAGGTGAAAGGTCCTCTTTAAAGATCTCTGAAATGCATATTTTTTCTTAACATTCCCGCACACAGATCGCACCCGAGACATTTTCAAGAAGGATATTGATACCTGACCAGGTGAGTCAGGGAAGACCTTACTCAAGGCGGCCTCTAAATCGGTTAATATTTCCTTAACGTTAGTTTGCTCCAATGCTTTCCACACTTCGGGAGCTTCCTGGCCTTTTACGTCTAACAAGTCGGGAAGTAAGGACCCTGGCATCAGCGGAGATGGATTTGGAGCCAGATTCCTGCCCACAAGCTTCCATGTGTTACAAACTCCTCGGAACATGGGGTCTAAGTCTAAAAAGTCCTGATTTTGTTTATTCGGTAGCCATAAGTAACTCAGAATGATGAACCTACACTATATTCACATATGTCTCTGACATCTTTTTGTCTCTTGGGCTCTACTAGTTCTACCACCTTTTCAGCTGTATGGCCTGACAGTACCATGCCACATTTGGCAGGCCCAATCCTCCCTTGTCTTTACATTGTGTGAGGACCTTATAAGCAATACGGGATCTGTTCCCATTCCATAGGTATCTAGAGAACATTTTCTTTATGTCAGTAAAGAATCTAGTAGGGACATTTATGGTTACCATTTGCATCGCATATAAAATCTTTGGCAGAACATAGGCTTTAAGAATATTTTTTCTACCCATCCATGATAGAAATGGGAGGTTATATTTCTGTAGTAGATGTTTAACACTCTATTAGCGGGGTATAGTTGTATCTAAAGAGGTCTTCCGGAGACCTTGGTATCTGGATTCCAAGACACTTTATGGGACCTGTAGACCAGTGAAATGGGAGAGAAGCTTTTAGCATGTTCGCCTGAGCTTCAGGTAGTGTAATATTTAAGATTTACGACTTGGTGTGATTTATCTTAAAGTCCGAGACCACAGCCTGTCCTCCAGGACACCTGGGCCCTGTTTTTTTTTATCAGAAGTAATAAGTCGTCTGCAAAAGCTGTGCACTTCAACTCTGTATTCCCATATGTAATTGCAGATTTTTTTTTGCTTGTCTAACTGACTGTAGTACAGTTTTTGCCACTAGAATAAATAAGGAAGGTGACAGAGGGCACCCCTGTCTTGTCCCATTTGAGATTACAAATGTTTGGGAAAACGTGCCGTTCACTTTTAATCTGGCGTTAGGCTGCATGTATAGGGTAAAGATTGACCTAATAAAAGAGGCTGGTATGGCAAATTTCTCCAGCACCTGATTCATGAAACCCCAGTTAACCCTATCGAACGCTTTTTCATCGTCTATGCACAGGAGGACTAAAGGTATCCTCCTTGTATGTGCTATGTGAATTGAATGAAAGGGTCTGTGCGAGTTGTCCTTCCCCTACCTCCCTTTGACAAATCCGGATTGTTCGCATTGTATTAGGGAGGGAAGAGCCTTACTCAACCGAGTGGCCAGTAATTTAGCCCAAATTTAGTGAGTAGTGAGATCAGCCTATAACTTCTGCAGTGTTGTGGATCTTTACCATCTTTATGTATTAATGTCACATGTAATTCCTGTGTCTGTCTAGGGAGCAAATCTCCTTGCAACAGCGCATTGCAGACCTCTGTAAATTTATGGATAAGAATCTCCTGATATTTTTTTATAATAGAGAAGGGGCAACCCATCAGGGCCCGGAGTTTTGTCTTGTGGAAAGCTTTGTATTATCTGCTTTATTTCAGAGGGGGTAACTGGAACAGTCAAGTAAGTGGCTATATCAGGTGAAACCATCAGTAGGCGGAGTGTCTCACGACCAGCGTATTGTCGAGTAATTTTACCTCACACTCTCCCCTCCTTTACTAATAAAGACACAACTCCTCCGGTGGATTTTATTGGCCACAGCAGCCATTTTATTAATAATAATAATTTAAGCATAAATAACATAACCAATCCAAGACCTTCCCACCTGAAGGCCCCCCGCCCAAGAAAAAGTTCCCCAGAACACAGAGAAAACATGCCCAGCACAGAGAGGGTCCTTGGAGCCCCGTAAAAACCTGACGAGTAACAGCCCACACCCTCAATTAAATTACCTCCAGCCGATAAACGCCAGCTCGGAAACAGAACCGGTAACCATTGGCAACAACCGTGGGGCAGATACCCTCCATATCACACCCCAACATCCAATACCTGGGGAGTCCAGAGCCCCTTTGGCTCCCTCCCCACCACGCCAGAGCCACCATAACCACCAACTCTAGGGACCCACCCCCGCCACGACCCAAGGGGGTGACGCCTCACCTCCTTGCGTCCCGCCACACCCGCAGAGCCACCTCAATTCCATCCTGTATACCTGAGCACCACAGGTCGATACCCACCGCATTCAAATGAACCCCATCCGCCCTCCAGAACGCCCCCTCTCCCGCCTCCAGCTCCCTATGCCGGACCGCAACACCGGATACGAATCTAACCTGGTAAAATTGTAAAATTCTGGAAGAACCCGGCTCACAACATACCTCTAATTCCCAACCAACGAACCACGGCCATCTCTCTAGAAAAGTCCAACTGCCTTCCATCCGGCCTGACCGCTGCTCGCAACGCTCCCCAAAACACGTACGAGTGCCCCATAATCCACACCAGGCACGCCGCACAACCTGCAAGAAGCACAAAATAAAATACGTCAACCGGGCAGCAAAGAACAGCTCCCCATCTGTTCCCCCAGCCAACAACCCTAACTCCTCCCCCCCCCCCCCCCCCCCCCCGTTATAACAATGCCGGCTTAACATAGGACCGGAACCGCAGCGACTCCCATAGCCCAATACAACGAATGGCCTCCTCATTCAATCCTCTCCTAGCCGCCTCGGTGGCAGCACCGATCCAGAATGAATGCCCCCCAAACAACACTGGGTCCTTTCCCAGCCCTTTTAAACAGGCTCGGAATACCGCAATAAACTGGAATCCATAAAGGAAGGACCCGTCGCCATGCACCAACAACGATCCGCCCCCCACCCTCCTGCCCCTAAAAATTCCTAAGACACTGAACTGGGCACGCATCCGACCCCGCCACCTGATATAAAACCACCCGACAACCCCGGCCCAACTGATTTGTTTTCGACCGCCGAATAACAAACTCCACCCTGTCCTGAAATAAAACCACGTCCTCTCCCTGCAGTCCCCCTGCTCTGCACTTACTCGTGCTAACCAATTCTCCAATGCGCAACGCAACAAAAAAGCCAACTTAAACCGCTTAACTTCACTAACTGATACACAGACCTTTCCCAACTGCTCCAACATATCCCCTAACAACTCGAAGGAAACCGGCCTGCGCCGATCGCCACCCGGTGCCCGCCTCCTCCAACCCTTCAAAGCCTGCAATACCCAAAATGATTTAGTCACATCCACTATATCCCGACACTTAAAACCAAAAGCCACCCCTGCCATAAACTTACTCATTCTGGACACTGACCATCCCTCCTCTCTGCAGTGCCCCACAAAAAGCAACATCAGATCCCCTTCCTCCAACTCGCACCCATGAAAACGCTCCCTCCATTCCTCTCATAATCCCCAAGCCCTATCATCCCCACCAAGAGGGATCCCCTCACCAAGTCGCCAGCTGACCAAAATGGCAGATTCCACAGTTCCTGCGGGAAACTCGCTCCTTGCTCGTCCGCTTCCGGTGCCAGCACCCGAAACCGCTCCCACTGAAAACGAGACAAAGCATCAGCAATTGAGTTACTCACGCCCGGTACATGGGATGCTACAATCCAAGCATTCAACGATAAGCAACTCAAAACCAAATGTTGAAGCAAGCAGACAACCGGCGGTGACAATGCCGAAACACGGTTAATGGCATCCACAACCCCCATATTATCATAGTGGAACCGCACCTTCTTGTACCTGAAATGTTCCCTCCAAATGGACACTGCTACTACAATGGGAAAGAGTTCCAGCAACACCAGATTCTTCACCCAGCCCTCTTCCTGCCCTACACACCAACGATCCTGTAAGTACGCCCCAAACCGGTACCCCCCAGCCGCATCCGTAAACAGGTCAAGATCCGCTGCCAACACCCCGTCCGCCATCCATAAAGACCGGCCATTGTGCCGTTTCAAAAAGGAAGCCCACACCCACAAGTCCCCCCGGAGTTCCCGGGTAAGCCGCACAAAGTGATGAGGAGCCTGAACTCCCGCTGTCGCCTGTGCCAACCTGAACCGGTAGAAGATGGAACGCCGCCTCAATATCCACTTTCGCCAGCAAAGCCCCTTGCCCGTAATACCGAACCCAACGAACTGCCTCAACAAAAGACGTGGACACCACCAAACACAACTCTGGCGCGATACCGTCATTAACCGAACCCCCTTTGGGAAATGACAGGTGATGTAAAAGGCGAAACATATTAGGCTCCTTCTTAGGTACGGCCCCCAACGGTGACATACGTAAATCCGGCATCGGCAGATCCTTGAAGGGGCCTGCCATGCGAACCAACGCCACCTCATTTTTTAATCGTGCTTAAACTTGCACTTGTCCCCATACTTACATCCCCATTCATTGAACAGGAAAGATAATCCCTTTTGCGAGGCCGCCGAGCGCTCTGCTTGCCCAGAACCCCCGGCTCCCCCTGGAAAGGACTGCCCCCCCCCCCGACCGGAGCCATCACCCTCATTCACAATCCGATGTCCTTATGGTCCCACCTGATGGTGGACTGAGCCGCTTTCCGTTGCCTAAATTGCTCATCGTACCGCAACCATCCCATCCCCCCATACGTCCGATAAGCCTCGCCTATTGCATCCAGGTAGGAGAAAAGCGCGGAACAATTTTCCGGCACCTTTTCCTCAATGACACTGGCCAGGATCACGAACGCCTGCATCCAGTTTGAAAAAGTCTGCGAAATCAAACTCGTCTTCCTTCCTTTTATCCTCCCTCCTATCTCTATCCAAATTGAACCGTTCTAGCGGGAGCAACGAGAATATGTTCACGTAATCCCCTTTCCATATTTTTTTCCTTCAACTCTGGCTTAAGGTGGGCCCCCAGCGACACTTCAAAGCAAACCTACACCTCCCCTCTTGCCCCATCATCCAAACGTGGTTCCCCCCTATCCCTTTCCGTACTCGCTTCCTTATCTCTACCCCCGGCCTTGTCCGCCAGACCTGCCACGGGAACCCCCGACGACCCACCGGTCCCCGCACCTGCTAATCCACAGTCCGCCGGCCCAACAGACCCAGCCGTCTGCCCCTGACCCCCTGTCCCTTGTACACCCCAGGCCGCCACCGGTGACCCCATTCCTGGCCCTACATTTACAAACCCCTTCACTAAATCCCTAACAATGCCTCTAACCCCCCCCACAACGGACCCCTGTGGGCCCCCCCGACCCCAGCACCCCCCAAGACAAGCCACCACTACTGCCGATTCCCCATGCGTCTCACCTGGCTGTGTGGACGCTGTGATTCCACCAGCCGGAATGTGATGTCGTGGATCTTGACCGCCGCTGATCTCCCCTCTGGCTGTTCTCCAATCTTCAGCACTACCAGTGGCCACTCTTGCTGCTTGAGATCCCAGAGCATGCAGTTCCGCAGCTCGATCAACAGAGGACGCCATTTCCCCGTCTGAAGCTGACGCTGGAGCCTGCAATACTGCAGCTCGACCACTGGAGGCCGCCATTTCTAAAGCAGACGTCGATGCTGAGCCAGCTCCGCGCTGCCCGATCAGAATATCCAGCTCCACCATCTTGACCACGCCGTCCCCCGGTTGGATCCCGGACTTCACTCCCACACCGTGCCAGGTGAGCCCGCCCTGGCACACCTGCCGATCCTGGTCCCGCTCCCAAGTCACCTGATTCAAGGGTGGAGATGTCAGGTCTCTCCTGCCCAGGGTCCCTCCGTAAGATCGGATTCCTCCCGACACGTGATCGCCCAGCTCCACTGCTCTTACCTACGGCGCGGCACGGAGGGCACCTGGTAGGGCTCCTTACCTGGCGCCGGACCCTCGGGGGTCTCCTCTGGACTGAGGCGCGCCGGAGGCCTGGTCCTCTGCGGACGGCGAATAGGAAGGGCTGTGGAGGCCGAATCCCCTGACCCCGGAAGCAAGCCTTGGACCGTCGCCTGGAGCCATTAGGGTTCTCTGCTCTCTGCCACCGCCCAGAGCTGCGCCAGCAAAGCTTCAACAGAAGACATCTTGGGAAAAAGGTCAGTCAATTCAAGAGGTAACGCAGCAGCAAGGACAGGGGCTGCTGCAAGACTGCTGTCTCACGTGAGATGGCCCTGTTCCCGCCTCTCGCTTCCCTACACTCCTCCCATAACGTCCCCCCACCCCCCATCCTTGCAATACCCATTAACCCCGAGCATCCCAACTCACTCCCTCCAAACCCGTCATGCCAGGCCTACCCCCAGTCTTGCAGCCTTAAGTCCGGCCTGTGCTAGATATTTGACGGTATTCATGTGCCAGTAATATTTGATGGTATTCTGCCGTCTCTGATCTCTCTGTTCCTGACTCTCCCCTTGATTTAGGTTGAACAAGGCTGCGAAAAATTGCTGAAACGCTCTAGCTATTTCTGGCGAGTTCTTTCGTATTATGCAGTCTGATCCCTGTATTTTAGTGATATGTGTCACATATCTCGCTTTTTTAAGGAGCAAGGTCATCAGTCTTCCTCCTTTATTGCCATGGGCATAAATATTGTGCTGAAAGTACAGCATCTGCTTGGTTACTTTCTGTTGCAAAAGCCTCCGCAGCTGAGCTCTGTGAGTTCCCCTTGAAAAGATTTACTAGTTGATTGCTTGTTTAGTTTGTCTACAGAGGCTATCTGTGCTAGTAAAGAGTCAACTGCTTTTTGTTGGTCTCTCTTAGCTTTGGTGCCAAAGGCAATGAATATACCCCTAATGAATGCCTTGTGGGCTTCCCATATGACAGGGTGTTTAGTGTGTGCGGGAGTGTTATTTTCAAAATACAATTCCGAATGAGACCTAACCTGTTCTGAGTATAGTTTGTTGTTCAGAAGGGATTCATTGAGTCTCCAGCTCCAGTTCCTTCTAGGCAGGGAATCCAAGGTGAAGATCGCTGTGCACGGAGCATGATCCGATATAGTGATGCTACCTATTTCCGCAGCACTGAAAAGAGGCAAGAGCGAGGCAGATATTAAGATATAATCTAACCGCTGATAAGATTTACCGTATTTTTCGCCGTATAAGACGCACCGGCCCATAAGACGCACCTAGGTTTTTAAGGAGGAAAATAAGAAGATTTTTTTTTTTTACCAAAAGGTGTGCTTTTGGTGGGTTTTGAACTAATTGTGGTCTGTGGATGGCACCGTTATGGGGAATCTGTGGGTGACGCACTTATGGGGGATCTGTGGGTGACACTTATGGGGGATCTGTGGGTGGCTCTTATTGGAGTCTCTGGATGGCATTTTTATGAGGATCAGTGTATGACAGTTATGGGGGGATCTGTGGATGACACATATATAGCATCTTATGCTATGTGTCATCCACAGATCCCCTCCATAAGTGTCCCTGTAGTGAATGACCCTCAATACAGGGCTGGGGGCCGGCATCTGCTTTTATAATGACAGCGGGGCCCGTGCAGTGACTGTATTCTACTACACGGGCCCCGCTCACTGTATAATCGTATCTCTAATAGTAAATTGTTGTGCATATAATCGCATAATGACAGCTGTGTATTACTTACAACTACAAGCGCTGCAGCTCGGTAGGTAGCAGAGAGGAGGGAGAAGGCAGGCCGGGAGGACAGGCGCTGGCAGCGTGAGTCATACGTCATGCGCCCACGCCGCCTGCTTCATTCATAAAGTGGGCGGCGCAGGCACGTGACGTATGACTCACACTGCCAGCGCCCGTCCTCCCAGCCTGCCTCCTCCCTCCTACCTACCGAGCGGCGAGCGCTTGTAGTTGTAAGTAATACACAGCGCTCATTATGCGATTATATGCATAACAATTTACTATTAGAGATACGATTATACAGTGAGCGGGGCCCGTGTAGTAGAATACAGTCACTGCACGGGCCCCGCTGTCATTATAAAAGCAGATGCCGGCCCCCTGCCCCTCCTCCCTTACAGCTGATACACCCGCCGCGCGGCATCGCGGCGGGTGTATCATTGAAAACTCGCAAAAATAGGCAGCATTCGCCGTATAAGACGCACTGCTATTTTCCCCCCACTTTTGGGGGGGAAAAAGTGCGTCTTATACGGCAAAAAATACGGTATGCGGATTAGAATAAAACAAATAGTCTTTCGTTGTCGGGTTAAGAGATCTCCATACATCAATCAGATGCAGCTCTTGTAGTTTTCCTGTGTAATTGGCCTATATGCTTTTGAGTCAGTGGCATCGCCAGGGGGGGGCCACGGCGCCCCCTACATCACACTGTGCCCCCCCAAGTGAGCCGCCGCAGTCGGGCACAGGGAGATGAGCGCTTCCATTGCGCTCATCTCCATAGTCATCTGTCTGTGCTGCGGCGGTGCAGGGGAGGGAGAGGCGTGTCCCTTCCCCTGATAGGCTGCAGGCACTAGGCTTGCGCAGGCGGCACGATGACGTCATCGCGCCGCCTGAGCCATACAGCGCAGGACACAGGCCAGAAGAGGCCTGCATCGCATCACTGACATGGAGGTAAGTATAAGTGTTTATTTTATTTTTTTACAATAGTTTTACAGGCACATTAGGGGGGCTCTTGTTACTGGCACATTGGGGAGGCTTATTACTGGCACATTGGGGGGCTTATTACTGGCACATAATGGGGGGGCTTATTACTGGCACATAATGGGGGGCTTATTACTGGCACGTGATGGGGGCTTATTACTGGTACGTGATGGGGGGCTTATTACTGGCACGTGATGGGTGGCTTATTACTGGCACGTGATGGGGGGCTTATTACTGGCACGTGATGGGGGGCTTATTACTGGCACGTGATGGGGGGCTTATTACTGGCACGTAATGGGGGGCTTATTACTGGCACGTGATGGGGGGCTTTTGTTACTGGCACGTTATTGAGGGCACTTATTACTGGCACATTATTGGTGGGCACTGTAGGGGGATCTACTGAGGCCACAAAGAAGGGGTATTTTATATGGGGGGGCTCTGTACAGTAGCATTTTATACTGGGAAACATGGTGGGTACTATGGGGAAGGGGGGAGAGGAGTTCTATGGAGTCATCTACGGGGGGCACTAAGAAGGGGTATTTTATACTTGCAAATTATGGGGGACACAAGGGCATCTACTGGGGCACGATATATGGGGCATTTTATACTGGTACATTATGGGGGGCACTAGGAGGAAGGGGGAGAGGAGCACTATGGGGGCATTTACTGGGAGCACTATATAGGGGTATTTTATACTGGCACATTAGCTCAACTAGGGGCATTACAAGGGGGTATTTTTTGCACTGTCACATTATAAGGAGAATTATTTCTACTGGGGGGGGCATTATGGTGGGCTTTTTTTACTCCACCATGGTATGACCCCCTAGTAGCAGCACCAGCCTCTCCCTGCTCTGTGACCCCTCTGCCCCTTCTCCAAATCCTTATTATAAAATCATTCTCATTAGGTTAAAACACAACATCAGCTCCACCGAACCCCCGGACAAAGTGTTGAAGTGGTGTCCGAGATCCCCAAGGGCCAAGCCAAATAGTTGTAAGTTTTCATGTGAAATATGTTTATGTTATACACATATAGCTTACACTGTGCCCCACAATATACAGTATACCGCTACACTGTGCACCACAATGTACAGTATACCGCTACACTGTGCCACACAATATACAGTATGCCTCTACACTGTGCCCCACAATATACAGTATACCTCTACACTGTGCCCCACAATATACAGTATACCTCTACACTGTGCCACACAATGTACAGTATACCTTTACACTGTGCCACACAATATATACGGTATACCTCTACACTGTGTAGTCTGTTCTATAAGCACCCTTGTTCTGTGGCGGCGGACAGAAAATAATCTGGAAGTGCCCCTCCCGCTCACAGGAGTGTACATTTCTTCTAAACTGCAATCCGTATGCTCTGACCTGCAGAAATCAGCACTCGCTCAGTAAGGCTAGGTCTACACGACCAATGGTGAATGACAGTGAGGGACGACTAAAGAAAAGACTCTACAATCGCATATCTGCATGAATTTGCGTTAAAGAAGTTTGAAAACCCCGCCTGGAAATACAGATCACGTGACCGCCCAGTAAACCACGTGGGACGCCACATAGGTCCTGGAAGGTCAGAGCGGCAATACTAAGCTGCATCGCTACTAACGGCGTGGGGAACTTCATACACAGAGCCTATCTACAGGTCCTTACAACCTACAACAGCACACTCTGTTGAAAATCCGACGCATATGTGGATCCACTGCAGGAGCGGTAAAGTACATTATAACATAATTGTGAGATTTAATATCCTTACCATCATTGCCATCTCTGGAATATTGATATTGAACTTGCACCTACCTGCCAACAGTTATAGCCCCTGGATATGAATCAGGGCTATTAGAAAATAGCTCTTGAGAGACTTTATACATCGAACTGCAGAGCTAAAGGTCTTTAGTGCGGCTTTTTAATTGTACTTTTTATTCATTTACTTTTTATGAAATGTTTTATATGTAAACTGTTTATTTGTAGCCTATAAAATTTATTTGAAGCCTATAAAAATTTATATGGATACCAATCACCGTGTGTTTGCCTAATATTGAGTGACCCCCATCACAATTTTTATATCTTTGTGTCTATATTATGAGGTAACCATCTGTCACACCAATAAGTGAATACATCTAAGGTACTTTTTAGTAGTTAATGATTGTATATAATTAGTTAGATTGCAATCAAATATCCACATGACAGGTTCCCTTTAACTGTTTTACATTCAATAACTCAGTGTAACTAAATATATAGTGTCTACTACTTTTCTACTACTATTTTTACTCAGAGCCAACATATCTTATCAGAGAGAATGTGGCCAGCATCACAGCGAGGAATCTAGCGATTTTCTCTCCTGGTGCCTCAGGTTGGAGGCATCTCCGATCCCCTTTTGTTCTTTTCTGCATTGCCGGAGCGGGTGTTCGGTGACTTTTTCCAACGGGACAACTTGTGGGAGTTGCGGCCATGTTGTCGGCTGTGCTACTGGCAGCCACATAGGTACTTTAACGGGCACAATTCCCAGAACCGACCAGGCATTTTCCAAATCCTCTGGAGTTTGTATGGCTAGTCTCTTTCCATTTTTGAGAACTGAGATGCCAAAAGGGTATAGCCAGGAATACGGCAACTTGTGCGCTCTCAGGGCCTCCAGAAGTAGCTTCATGATGTGCCTGATAAATAGCAATGTCCGTTCCCATGTATATTTGGCCTTTTCCGCTTGCTGCAGCCAATATGCGGGCAGTGTCCACAAAGGATAATAGGCCACATATGACCTCTCTCAGATGGTTTGGGTACTGGTTGCAGCGCTCTGTGTATGCGTTTTATTATTATCTGAGCTGCATTTTTTGGCCCAGGAGATCAGCAAAGATTTCTGATCCCACTTTTCTGAGCAAATCCGCTGCCCAGGACTCTGGCAGCCCCTTTATCCATATATTGTGTCTCTGGCTACGGTTCTCTTGATCCTCCAGCATTATCATTGTTCTATTTAGCTCTGCTGTATGGACCATCATAAGCTCTTCCATGCCTGCAGAGTGCGTTAGGATATCCTGTGACACAGACTCTAGAGCTTCTACCCGATGCCCAATATGTACTAGTTCGGTTTTAATGTCCGATAATTCTGTAAGAACCGGTCTTATTGCCTACTCAAGAGCCTGCCACAGCACCTTAGTCAGAAAAGACTTTGAAACTGGCGAGCTGTCACAAGGTTCCTCCTCTTCTCCTTGCATGCTTTCAACTTCTGAATCCTCCTCTTCAACAGCGCGCGCCTCGGCCATCTTGGCTCCTGCTCTCAGTGGCTGTGCGGTCTTTCTTTTGAAAAAGAATGCCTTTTTGATCACTTACTGTTGCAATTTTTGTGATGTAATGTGACAAAAATGTTTTTTTTTTTACAGTGTTCAATTGAGAGGTTAGGTCATGTGATATTTTTATAGAGCTGGTTGTTACGGACGTGGCGATACCTAATATGTATATATATATATATATTTATGTATTTCACTTTAGCACAATAATAGCAGTTTTGAAACAAACAAAAAATTATGTTTTAGTGTCTCCATGTTCTGAGAACTATAGCTTTTTTATTTTTGACCGATTCTCTTAGGTAGGGTCTAATTGTTTGCAGGATGAGGTGACTGTTTTATTTATACCATTTTGTGGGACATACACCTTTTTGATCACTTGGTGTTGCACTTTTTGTGATGTAAGGTGACAAAAATAGCTTTTTATTTTACAGCGTTTTTATTTTTTTATGGTGTTTATCAGACAGGGTGGATCATGCAATATATTAATAGAGACTGTCATTACGGACACAGCGATACCTAATATGTGTGTTTTGTTTTGTTTTTCTGTTTTTTATTATAAAATAAGGGGAAAGGGGCGTTTTTTTTTACTTAAATTAATTTTATTACTTTATTAATTTTATAAAAAAAAATTTTTTAAGTTACTTTATTTCTGATGTTCACTTTTGGGGGTCTAATCCCCTCTGCAATGCATTACAATACATCTGTATTGTAATCCATTGCCTGTTAGTGTATGACACTGAGTCATACACTAACAGGTTGCCTAGGAGACCCAGCCTGAGGCTGGATCTCCTTGGCACCCATAGAAGGCAGGTCCTGATGCCGTGCAAGGCATTGGGCAGCCTCTGCATGGCATCGGGCTGCCTTGTCACGCATCGGGTCCCCGGCACAGCAGCGCGGGGACTCGATGCGATCACTCACCCGACACAAACCCCTTCTGTCACGGTCAGCGCGGACCGCGGCATAGAAGGGGTTAATCCGCCGGCATCCGCTTTTACAGCGATGCCGGCGGATACAGCAGAGGCCCAGGTACCAGGGACTGCCGGGCCCCTGCAGTGATCGCGCGCACACCACTCTGGTGCCCGCACAATCACCATGACGTACTATTGCGTCAAATTGCGTGAACGCAGTGGTTCCCATGACGTAGTAGTACGTCATGTGTCGGGAAGGGGTTAAAGTAAGCCGAAAGAGGTTCATGGAAAGGACATAGTTCAAATAATTTTTTCTGTAGATGTACCAGTCTGTGATAAGGATAGACGCATCTGGTACTAATTATTCCTATGGTTTAAAGTATAACTGTCATTTTTTTTTGGGGGGGGGGGGGGGTATTGGATTGTGGTGATTAATATCTCCTTGGTGGCCCTATTTCAACTTTTCACTGTTTATTCAATTACCCCTTAATTCCACAGTTTTGTTCCCTGTACTGCCTACTTTTACCTGTGCTTAAAATCAGGTTGCTGTGCAGGGTCCGTCTATGTGTTGCAGGACGGAGAAGCAGGCAGCGTGCAAGGTCACATTACAGACAGCCAGGGACTGTAAGTAAATGATTAAAGCCAGGTCCTCCCCAGCAGCTGATAACAGTGCCTGGGCTGTGTGCACTTCTCCCTGTCCCTGCGCTTGGCAGACGCTCCCTCACTCAGCAGACTGGGACAATGCAGAGCCGAAGCAGCGCACAACAGGGAAGGGAGATTTGCCATCTGCTCAGTGTATAAATGAAAGAAACATGTGGTTAGAGAACCCCTTTGTGCTGCAGGAGATTAACCCTTTAGGGGGAGGGCTCTGGTTACCGACACTTTTGGGGAGCTATTGTTACTGGCTAGTGAGGGCAGGCGGGATTAGCCTCAGGGTGAGGGCAGTGGCGGCCATCTTAACTGAATAGTGAAATTGCAGTTTTATGCAGACTGGTTGCTAAGGGCTGAATCTTATTAAATATGGGGTAAGTCAGTCTAATAGTAACTGATTCTGGAATATCATGTTATTAGTAAATATATATAGGAAAATTGAAATTGGGGTCTAAGTGTGACAGTTCTCCTTTAATGTCTATTGATGAAGCAGAAAATCTGTGATGTATATGTATAATGAACATTAAAGGGAACCTGTCACCAGTTTTATGGTGTCCTAACTAAGGGCAACATAAATAAGGGATAGAGACAAACAGCTCACTTTTCGGCTATCATGAAGGGAATTTAAAGAGCATCTGGTTTAGCCCCAGATTAAGGAGGGAAATGCGCATTACTCTTAAAACCAGCATTAAAGGGAACCTGTCACCTGCTCACATTCCTAAAGCATGGTGAGAAATATTTTAAAGAGGACCTTTCACCGATCCTGACATTGTGAACTAAGTATACAGACATGGAGAGCGGCACCTGCGGATCTCACTGCACTTACTATTATCCCTGGGCGCCACTCCGTTCTCCCGCTATGCCCTCCAGTATCTTCGGTCACTAAGTTATAGTAGGCGGAGATTTCAGTCACTAAGTTATGGTGGGCGGAGTCTGCCCTTGTTCTGCTGTAGCGTTGGCCAATCGCAGCGCAGAGCTCACAGCCTGGGAGATTATTTTCTCCCAGGCTGAGCTCTGCGATGCGATTGGCCAGTGCTACAGCAGAACAAGGGCAGACTCCGCCTACTATAACTTAGTGACCGAAGATACCGGAGGGCATAGCGGGAGAACGGAGCAGCGCCCAGGGTAAATAGTAAGTGCAGTAAGATCCCCGGGCGCCGCTCTCCATGTCTGTATACTTAGTTCACAATGTCAGGATCGGTGAAAGGTCCTCTATAAGTGTAACATTTTGTTAGTAAAATAGTGTTATATTAACTAGGAATCAATCAACCGTTGTAGTAACAGAGGAGACACATCGCTGTGAGAGTACAAGGTCTATTATATTCTTATCGGTACATACTGTAAGGCTACATTCACACGTCAGTATTTTTCTATAATCCGAATTTCGGTCCGTTTTTTGCGGATCCGTTGTTCCTGAAAATGTTTCCGTATGTCATCCGTATGTCATCCGTTTTTTGCGGATCCGCAAAAAACGGAAACATGTATACATTTCAATAATCAAATAAAGTTGTGTGGATTTCTTTGAAGAAAAAAATAAAAAATTTGCTATGTGTTTCCAGGAACGGATTCCGCAAAAAACGGAAGACATACGGAATGACATCCGAATGTCTTCCGTTTTTTGCGGAACCATTGACTTTGCATTGTACCAGGATCCGATTTTTCAGGAACATAATAGGACATGTTTTATATTTAAACGGACATGCGGAACGGAACAACGGAAACGGACAGCACACATTGTGCTGTCCGATTTTTTCCAGGACCCATTGAAAATGAATGGGTCCTGATCTGGTCCTGATCTGTTCCGCAAAAAACGGAACAGATCAGGAAAGAAAAAACGGACGTGTGAATGGACCCTTAATTTGAGTATGGGAAAAGTCTAAATGGCACCACAAAGTCTATCCCTTAATGGGTTTAGGTGTCAAAAATAATCCATTAAAGGGAACCCGTCACTGGGATTTTGTGTATAGAGCTGAGGACATGGGTTGCTAGATGGCTGGTAGCACATCCGCAATACCCAGTCCCCATAGCTCTGTGTGCTTTTATTGTGTAAATAAACCGATTTGATACATATGCAAATTAATCTGACATGAGTCCTGTATGTGAGATGAGTCAGGGACAGGACTCATCTCAGGTTAATTTGCATATGTATCAAATCGGTTTATTTACACAATAAAAGCACACAGAGCTATGGGGACTGGATATTGCAGATGTGCTAGCGGCGATCTAGCAGCCCATGTCCTCAGCTCTTTGCACAAAATCCCGGTGACAGGTTCCCTTTAACTCTGATTTAGGATTCCATATATTATGTGTATAGAATGTAAGAGAAATCAGACCTGGACAGTTAACCTAATAGCTTACGCAATAGTGCTACCTTGGTATGATTAGGTAACATTGCACCAACAGCTGATATGCATTCTGCGTGATACAGTGACATCACGATCATTATCATATAAACACGCCTAACCGGCAATGTTTGGAAAACTCCAAGTTAGGAAGGTGTGTCTAACTGATAAGTTTGTGATCATAAACCACACACACATGAAGGAAACAACAACAGGGAGAAACCGAGAAAGAAAGGAGACACCCCAGGAGAAAATCCCAATGATGAGAACAGACTTTAGAGCTGACTTCTCTTAGACTCTGCATATCATTTGCACTCTCGGGTAACATAATTTTATTATATGAAGTATTGCTTGAATTAATTAGCTTGATATTTAGGAAAATCCCGCTTTATTGCGAATGTGTAATGTGAAATGTACTACATCAATATTATCACTATTCAGTAAAGATGCATATTACTGAATAAAAGATCCAATATTGATATCAAGAGAGAATCTCAGATTGGAATATTTAAATTCCATAGTCTGTATCAGGCTTGAAAATGAATAATTTGTGTAGCAATGCTACCCGAGATCCGAGATTGGGTATAGTTTGAGCAGAGCAAGGGTTCGTATCTACCCTTATCATTGTTGAGTTTACTGCATATTATCATCTGATAAATATCTCATAATTGTTATCGAGATGGTTGTATTACATTTGTATGTTAGAGATACCATGGAACGCTGGTATTCGTGTTAGAGCCATCTGGTGGTGAATTTGGGGTACTGCATATCACTGTGTGTTATTGCATATTATTGCATTTTTCTACTGATTAAGCTTTAATTGCATTTTAAATTATTGTATAATAAATCATTTATATTTTTACATAGACGCTTGTACCATGTTTTACTGATTGCACAACATAATTAAATTAACAACGATCTCTTTTTGAGGTCTTTTATATGTCCACCTCTAGGATCAATTCCCTTTGAAATTTTTCTTTTGATCCTTTCTTTTATATAAAGCATTTGCTTTATATCCCCGACAGTTTACCAAGGACAGAAGTTCTCAGACTAACCTGATTTGTTTTTATGAGGAGCCTGGACAGACGAGCGGCTGTGGATGAAGTGTTTCTGGATTTTGCAAAGGCTTTTGATACTGTCCCTCATAGAGTTTTTTTTTATTAATACTTTTTTATTTTCAGAAAAATAGAAATCTACAATATTTAAATTCAATATCAAAAGCAGTACAATACGACATGTTCTTATCTTGTATTAAATCTCCCTCTTGTTTTATACCCTCCCTCCAACCCCCTTTTTTTTTCCGCGGAGCTACCGTCATCCTAGTGTTATCATTTCCAATTACCCCATATCCGCAGGCAGGCTGCTTTTTTTTCCCACTGTTTGGGCAAGACTGTGTTCATACAGCTTTACCCTGTTCATGCACTCTATCCATTCCTAGAAATTAGGATATTTAGTGGAGCCCCAATGTTTAACTATTATTATTTTGGCCAAGGCAATGCCCCGTAGCCAAAGTACTTGCTCGGTTTTATTTTTATCTGTCTCTGGGAAAATACCCAGAATCGCAAAATCGATGCGTGCTTCGTATTTCATGGGGTCGCTATTTTGCAGTTTCCGAAATATTTTAATCCAGTAATCTTTTATCCCCGGGCATTCCCACAGCAAGTGTTTGTACTCTCCTCTGTCTTTGTTACATTTATAGCAGTTCTGTTCTCTGTCTTTATAAATAGTATGCAATAGTGCTGGTGTGTAATAGAGACGGTGTATAATTTTCAAAAGAATCCACGTATGGGCAGGGGAGACCGTGGACCTTTTAATATTTTTATAAACAATATTCCACGGGATTGGATCCACATTCTGCAGATCTTTTTCCCATTTTGTGTATTCATATTTTAACTTTGTATAGATGTGCGATATAGCGGAAGTGTTTAGTGTCATGTAGTGGCAGAGATCTAAAAAGGTGTTCCGTGCGATATTTACATAGTTCTTATTTTCCGTGTAGTGTATGGCGTGTCGTAGCTGTTCGTATGGGAATTTATCAATGAATCCTAGTGTGGTGTCAGGGAGGATTTCGTTTAGAGGCTTGATCTGTCCTTTATCAAAAACCTGTGCAATTAAATGTATCCCCTGTTTTTCCCAATATTCAACATCACCCAGTTGCATAACTTGTGGTAAGTGTGCGTTCCCCCACAGGGGGGTGTACTGAACCGCTTGGGATACTCCAACCATACGTCTAACTTGTTGCCAAATGTACCCAAGCATTCTACTAAACGGGTTTGTTATTGTTTTCTTCTCAATGGGACCCTTTTCGAGGATATAGAAAAGATCCTCCCAAGGTCAACAGTGCTCCCCAAAAATAAGCTGTATACATTTATTCTTTCGATTTCTCACGCACCATCTGAACTGTGCAGCCACATAATATCCTTTTAGAAAAGGGACAGATTTCACCCTCATATACGTTTAATAGGTAAAGTAAGGTCTATAGGCTTGGAAAGTATAGTTTGTAATTGGATTGAAAACTGGTTGAAGGACCGTGTTCAGAGAGTTGTGGTCAATGATTCCAATTCAGATTGGTCCCGGGTTATAAGTGGTGTATATATACAGTACAGACCAAAAGTTTGGACACACCTTCTCATTCAAAGAGTTTTCTTTATTTTCATGACTATGAAAATGGTAGCTTCACACTGAAGGCATCAAAACTATGAATTAACACATGTGGAATTATATACATAACAAAAAAGTGTGAAACTACTGAAAATATGTCATATTCTAGGTTCTTCAAAGTAGCCACCTTTTGCTTTGATTACTGCTTTGCACACTCTTGGCATTCTCTTGATGAGCTTCAAGAGGTAGTCACCTGAAATGGTTTTCACCTCACAGGTGTGCCCTGTCAGGTTTAATAAGTGGGATTTCGACCATCAGTTGCCACAGAGTTCTAGCAGCAGACACATCTCTAGAACAACTGTTAAGAGGAGACTGTGTGAATCAGGCCTTCATGGTAGAATATCTGCTAGGAAACCACTGCTAAGGACAGGCAACCAGCAGAAGAGACTTGTTTGGGCTAAAGAACACAAGGAATGGACATTAGACCAGTGGAAATATGTGCTTTGTTGGAGGCCAATTATTGGCCGGATTTGTGGGACGAGCCCCGCACATTTACTGGATCTTCGTTCAGGCTCCCGACCCGTGACATCATTCGGCTGCTGCTGTTCCATCTTGGCTGCCTTCAGTATCGATAGGCCGTTTGTGTTCCTCTCCTTGTGGAGGGAGATTTGTTTCAGGGCTTGTGAGTATTAGTGTTGAGCGCGAATATTCGAATAGCGAATATTTTTCGTGAATATCGTCACTTCGAGAATTCGCGAAGATGTAGAATATTTGACTCTGTATTCGTTAAAAAGAATATGTTTTCTCTGAAGCTAAATCAAATCATAGAAAGATAATTTATTAGGCCCAATGCATTTTGAAGAACTCAAATATTATAAATTTTGTGTTTCAGAAAATGTAACTTAACCGCCTCCGGACCGCCTAACGCAGATGTGCGGTCCGGAGGCGGCAGCCCTGCGCACGACGACGCATATACGCGTCATCTCGCGAGGGCCGGGATTTCCTGTGAACGCGCGCACACAGGCGCGCGCGCTCACAGGAACGGAAGGTAAGCGAGTGGATCTCCAGCCTGCCAGCGGCGATCGCTCGCTGGCAGGCTGGAGATCCGAATTTAACCCCTAACAGGTATATTAGACGCTGTTTTCATAACAGCGTCTAATATACCTCCTACCTGGTCCTCTGGTGGTCCCTTTTGTTAGGATCGACCACCAGAGGACTCAGGTAGCTCAGTACAGTCGCACCAAACACCACACTACACTACACCCCCCCGTCACTTATTAACCCCTTATAAACCCCTGATCACCCCATATAAACTCCCTGATCACCCCCCTGTCATTGATCACCGCCCTGTCATTGATCACCCCCCTGTCAGGCTCCGTTCAGACGTCCGTATGATTTTTACGGATCCACGGATACATGGATCGGATCCGCAAAACACATACGGACGTCTGAATGGAGCCTTACAGGGGGGTGATCAATGATAGGCGGGTGATCACCCATATACACTCCCTGATCACCCCCTGTCATTGATCACCCCCCTGTAAGGCTCCATTCAGACGTCCGCATGTGTTTTGTGGATCCGATCCATGTATCCATGGATCCGTAAAAATCATGCGGACGTCTGAATGGAGCCTTACAGGGGGGTGATCAATGACAGGCGGGTGATCACCCATATACACTCCCTGATCACCCCCTGTCATTGATCACCCCCCTGTCATTGATCACCCCACTGTAAGGCTCCATTCAGACATCCGCATGATTTTTACGGATCCATGGATACATGGATCGGATCCGCAAAACACATGCGGACGTCTGAATGGAGCCTTACAGGGGGTGATCAATGACAGGCGGGTGATCACCCATGGGGGTGATCAGGGAGTGTATATGGGTGATCACCCGCCTGTCATTGATAACCCCCTGTAAGGCTCCATTCAGACGTCCGCATGTGTTTTGCGGATCCGATCCATGTATCCGTAAAAATCATGCGGATGTCTGAATGGAGCCTTACAGGGGGGGTGATCAGTGACAGGGGGGTGATCACCCTGATCACCCCCTGTCATTGATCACCCCCCTGTAAGGCTCCATTCAGACGTCCACATGTGTTTTGTGGATCCGATCCATGTATCCATGTATCCGTAAAAATCATGCGGACGTCTGAATGGAGCCTTACAGGGGGGGGTGATCAGTGACAGGGGGGTGATCACCCTGATCACCCCCTGTCATTGATAACCCCCCTATAAGGCTCCATTCAGACGTCCGCATGTGTTTTGCGGATCCGATCCATGTATCCATGGATCCGTAAAAATCATGCGGACGTCTGAATAGAGCCTTACAGGGGGGGTGATCAGTGACAGGGGGGTGATCACCCTGATCACCCCCTGTCATTGAAAACCCCCCTGTAAGGCTCCATTCAGACGTCCGCATGTGTTTTGCGGATCCGATCCATGGATCCGTAAAAATTATACGGACGTCTGAATGGAGCCTTACCAGGGGGGTGATCAATGACAGGGGGGTGATCAGGGAGTCTATATGGGTGATCACCCCCCTGTCATTGATCACCCCCCTGTCATTGATCACCCCCCTGTCATTGATCACCCCCCTGTAAGGCTCCATTCAGACATTTTTTTTTGGCACAAGTTAGCGGAAATTTTTTGTTTGTTTTTGTTTTTTCTTACAAAGTCTCATATTCTACTAACTTGTGTCAAAAAATAAAATCTCACATGAACGCACCATACCCCTCACGGAATCCAAATGCGTAAACATTTTTAGACATTTATATTCCAGACTTCTTCTCACGCTTTAGGGCCCCTAAAAAGCCAGGGCAGTATAAATACCCCACATGTGACCCCATTTCGGAAAGAAGACACCCCAAGGTATTCCGTGAGGGGCATATTGAGTCCATGAAAGATTGAAATTTTTGTCCTAAGTTAGCGGAAAGTGAGACTTTGTGAGAAAAAAACTAAAAAAATCAATATCCGCTAACTTATGCAAAAAAAAAAAAATTTCTAGGAACTCGCCATGCCCCTCATTGAATACCTTGGGGTGTCTTCTTTCCAAAGTGGGGTCACATGTGGGGTATTTATACTGCCCTGGCTTTTTAGGGGCCCGAAAGTGTGAGAAGAAGTCTGGGATCCAAATGTCTAAAAATGCCCTCCTAAAAGGAATTTGGGCCCCTTTGCGCATCTAGGCTGCAAAAAAGTTTCACACATCTGGTATCGCCGTACTCAGGAGAAGTTGGGGAATGTGTTTTGGGGTGTCATTTTACATATACCCATTCCGGGTTGAGAAAAATATCTTGGTCAAATGCCAACTTTGTATAAAAAAATGGGAAAAGTTATCTTTTGCCAAGATATTTCTCTCACCCAGCATGGGTATATGTAAAATGACACCCCAAAACACATTGCCCAACTTCTCCTGAGTACGGCGATACCACATGTGTGACACTTTTTTGCAGCCAAGGTGGGCAAAGGGGCACATATTCCAAAGAGCACCTTTCGGATTTCGCAGGCCATTTTTTACACATTTTGATTGCAAGGTACTTCTTACACATTTGGGCCCCTAAATTGCCAGGGCAGTATAACTACGCCACAAGTGACCCCATTTTGGAAAGAAGACACCCCAAGGTATTCCGTGAGGGGCACGGCGAGTTCCTAGAATTTTTTATTTTTTGTCAAAAGTTAGCGGAAAATGATGATTTTTCTTTTTTTTTCTTTTTTTCCTTACAAAGTCTCATATTCCACTAACTTGCGACAAAAAATAAAAAATTCTAGGAACTCGCCATGCCCCTCACGGAATACCTTGGGGTGTCTTCTTTCCAAAATGGGGTCACTTGTGGCGTAGTTATACTGCCCTGGCAATTTAGGGGCCCAAATGTGTAAGAAGTACCTTGCAATCAAAATGTGTAAAAAATGGCCTGCGAAATCCGAAAGGTGCACTTTGGAATATGTGCCCCTTTGCCCACCTTGGCTGCAAAAAAGTGTCACACATGTGGTATCGCCGTACTCAGGAGAAGTTGGGCAATGTGTTTTGGGGTGTCATTTTACATATACCCATGCTGGGTGAGAAAAATATCTTGGTCAAATGCCAACTTTGTATAAAAAAATTGGAAAAGTTGTCTTTTGCCAAGATATTTCTCTCACCCAGCATGGGTATATGTAAAATGACACCCCAAAACACATTCCCCAACTTCTCCTGAGTACGGCGATACCAGATGTGTGACACTTTTTTGCAGCCAAGGTGGGCAAAGGGGCACATATTCCAAAGTGCACCTTTTGGATTTCACCGGTCATTTTTTACACATTTCGATTGCAAAGTTCTTCTCACACATTTGGGCCCCTAAATTGCCAGGGCAGTATAACTACCCCACAAGTGACCCCATTTTGGAAAGAAGACACCCCAAGGTATTCTGTGAGGGGCATGGCGAATTCCTAGAATTTTTTATTTTTTGTCGCAAGTTAGTGGAATATGAGACTTTGTAAGAAAAAAATAAAAATAAAAAATCATCATCATTTTCCGCTAACTTGTGACAAAAAATAAAAAGTTCTATGAACTCACTATGCCCATCAGCGAATACCTTAGGGTGTCTACTTTCCGAAATGGGGTCATTTGTGGGGGTTTTCTACTGTTTGGGCATTGTAGAACCTCAGGAATCATGACAGGTGCTCAGAAAGTCAGAGCTGCTTCAAAAAGCGGAAATTCACATTTTTGTACCATAGTTTGTAAACGCTATAACTTTTACCCAAACCATTTTTTTTTTTGCCCAAACATTTTTTTTTTATCAAAGACATGTAGAACTATAAATTTAGCGAAAAATTTATATATGGATGTCGTTTTTTTTGCAAAATTTTACAGCTGAAAGTGAAAAATGTCATTTTTTTGCAAAAAAATCGTTACATTTCGATTAATAACAAAAAAAGTAAAAATGTCAGCAGCAATAAAATACCACCAAATGAAAGCTCCATTAGTGAGAAGAAAAGGAGGTAAAATTCATTTGGGTGGTAAGTTGCATGACCGAGCGATAAACGGTGAAAGGAGTGTAGTGCCGAAGTGTAAAAAGTGCTCTGGTCATGAAGGGGGTTTCAGCTAGCGGGGCTGAAGTGGTTAATAAAAACCTTCCTATTTCTATTTTTCCCATCACTTTTGTTCACACGAATAATTACTATTAATTAAGCCTATTAATCGCATCTCACCTGACAACTATTGTGTTGGATATTCGAATTTGACGAAGATAGTGCTATATTCGGCAATTACAAACCGGATTCCAAAAAAGTTGGGACACTAAACAAATTGTGAATAAAAACTGAATGCAATGATGTGGAGACGGCAAATGTCAATATTTTATTTGTAATAGAACGTAGATGACAGATCATTTTAAAGGAAAAATAAATTTTCACTGTGTCATCAAATCCCCAAAAAGTTGGGACAAGTAGCAATAAGAGGCTGGAAAAAGTAAATTTGAGCATAACGAAGAGCTGGAAGACCAATTAACACTAATTAGGTCAATTGGCAACATGATTGGGTATAAAAAGAGCTTCTCAGAGTGGCAGTGTCTCTCAGAAGCCAAGATGGGTAGAGGATCACCAATTCCCACAATGTTGCGCAGAAAGATAGTGGAGCAATATCAGAAAGGTGTTACCCAGCGAAAAATTGCAAAGACTTTGCATCTATCATCATCAACTGTGCATAACATCATCCGAAGATTCAGAGAATCTGGAACAATCTCTGTGCGTAAGGGTCAAGGCCGTAAAATCATACTGGATGCCCGTGATCTCCGGGCCCTTAAACGACACTGCACCACAAACAGGAATGCTACTGTAAAGGAAATCACAGAATGGCTCAGGAATACTTCCAGAAACCATTGTCAGTGAACACAATCCACCGTGCCATCCGCCGTTGCCAGCTGAAACTCTACAGTGCAAAGAAGAAACCATTTCTAAGCAAGATCCACAAGCTCAGGCGTTTTCACTGGGCCGGGGATAATTTAAAATGGAGTGTGGCAAAATGGAAGACTGTTCTGTGGTCAGGCGAGTCACGATTTAAAGTTCTTTTTGGAAATCTGGGACACCATGTCATCCGGACAAAAGAGGACAAGGACAACCCAAGTTGTTATCAACGCTCAGTTCAGAAGCCTGCATCTCTGATGGTATGGGGTTGCATGAGTGCGTGTGGCATGGGCAGCTTGCATGTCTGGAAAGGCACTATCAATGCAGAAAAATAAATTCAGGTTCTAGAACAACATATGCTCCCATCCAGACGTCATCTCTTTCAGGGAAGACCCTGCATTTTTCAACAAGATAATGCCAGACCACATTCTGCATCAATCACAACATCATGGCTGCGTAGGAGAAGGATCCGGGTACTGAAATGGCCAGTCTGCAGTCCAGATCTTTCACCTATAGAGAACATTTGGCGCATCATAAAGAGGAAGGTGCAACAAAGAAGGCCCAAGACGATTGAACAGTTAGAGGCCTGTATTAGACAAGAATGGGAGAGCATTCCTATTTCTAAACTTGAGAAACTGGTCTCCTCGGTCCCCAGACGTCTGTTGAGTGTTGTAAGAAGAAGGGGAGATGCCACACAGTGGTGAAAATGGCCTTGTCCCAACTTTTGGGGGATTTGTTGACACCATGAAATTCTGATTCAACATATTTTTCCCTTAAAATGGTACATTTTCTCAGTTTAAACTTTTGTTCCGTGATTTATGTTCTATTCTGAATAAAATATTAGAAGTTGGCACCTCCACATCATTGCATTCAGTTTTTATTCACGATTTGTATAGTGTCCCAACTTTTTTGGAATCCGGTTTGTACGAATATGGCACTATATTTTCCATATTCGTAAATTCTAATCATCGAAGTTCCTTTAACAATCTTGATTATTTTACTGCATTACTCAAATGCTTTTACCAACTATAATCAAGCGCATAGTATCCCTAAGTATGAGAATTCACTTGACATGTCAAAAGCGTTCAGTATCCTTACTCACAATTAAAACACTTTCAATATATTTTATGCGAAAATTCGCTGCTATTACATTCGTAAAAAATTATTTTCGTGTAATGGTTAGCCCTTCTGAACTAATGTTAGCAGCTTATTGCTTAAAGCTTGTGTGCGATCCAATCGCATATTGTAAAGACGATTTTTTGCAAATGCTAAGTCATGCTCCATGACAAGCAACCGTGCCGAGAATTCACTTGACATGTCAAAAACCGTTCAGTATCCATACTCATTTAATTTTAGCACTTTAAAGGGACACTGACAGGCCCGATAAACATATTTAGTTATTCTTATGCAGTCATAGGTCTATTAAAGTGTATTCCAATCACATACGAGTACCCCCTGTCCGCATTTTAAACCATGTAAAAACAACTTTATAATCATTTGTCAATCACCTTCCTTAATGCCCAAGGGGCGTTTTTACTCCTACCTTTGTGCCCAGCCGCGCCCCAACTGTCGCTTCCTAGCGCCACCCAGCTCATTATTATTCACTTCGCTGTGTGGCTTTTACAGTCCCCGATCCTCTCGAGCCGGCGCAGGCGCAGCAGGAGACGCTGGCATTGAATAAGGGACGCAGGCACACTGCGAGTGAGGGTGCCGGGCAAGTTATCCGGCGCAGAAGGTACAAGTGAGTTCAATGCAGCAGGAGACCCTGGCATTGAACTCACTTGTACCTTCTGCGAGTGCACCGGATAACTTGTCCGGCACCCTCACTCTCAGTGTGCCTGCGCCCCTTATTCAATGCCAGCGTCTTCTGCTGCGCCTGCGCGGGAGGATCGGGGACTGTAAAAGCCGCCCAGCGTAGTGAATAATAATGAACTGGGGCAGGTGGCAGGGGTGTCAGCCTGATCCGTGACTTTTTTATTTTAAGCAGCCGTCCAAGGGCCATACATTCGCAGGACGCAGAGACAGTGATGGCTCTGGTTGCTGACTCAAGTGCCACGGAGTCCTCAGCCCCAGTTCACAGCAGCAGCAGATCTACGCCTCCTGTAGAAGAAACCCCCACTCCCACAGAATTGTCCCCGCTCATGTTCGAAAACGAGGACACTGAGCTGGACATTCTGGGGGAGGCTATTCAGGAGGCTGAATTACAGTTCAGCCCTCAAGATGGGCAGGACTTTTTGGAAGGGATGGGGGATAACTACAATACATACCCCTTGAAATTCCTTCCAACAGGTGCGGGTGGTTTGAAAAACACAAAACCCGCACCTAGTCAGATCCAGGCGTCAGCGAGGGGACAGCGGATCCCGGTCAGGGGCTCCATGTTAGCTGTTCCCCTTAGTCCACCACAGTTTGGCATCGGGTCTGACATTGCAGATGAGGAGGAGGGTGACGCCGAAAGGGTGCCACCTACTTTGTCAAGTGACAGCAGCAGTGAAGAAGGTAGGCACCCGAGGCAAACGGTGCGGCAGGTCTCCAGGGAGCCTATTGGCAGGGGCTCTACTGTTGAGAGGAGCAGGCAGCAGCATGCTCCACCTGTGCACACCGAGCCGCAACAGGCGCAAGCCAGCACCACCCCATCGGACAGGAGGTTGGTGCGGAAGTCGCCTGTTTGGGCATTCTTCACCCTGGCAACAGATGATGTTAATGTTGCCATTTGTAACCTCTGCCATGCCAGGGTGAGGAGAGGGAGGTCAGTTGCTCGGCTGGGTACCACAGCCCTGAACCAGCACATGCAACTGAATCACTGGGAACAGTGGGAACAGAGTAAGAGTGGTAGCAGCAGCGCCACCGGCAGTGAGCAGGGGACAGCAGCTCCTGCCACTGTACAGCAGCTCCCCCTCTCTATTGCAACTACTGATTCCCACCCCCCAGCTCTCTCTAGTAGAGGTATTGGTACCGGCAGCCATCCCTCTGCAACCAGTGCACCCTCCTCTATCTCCTCCACTGCCGTCCGGCACCAGCCATCAGTTGCTGATGGGTGTGCAGGCTTGACCTGTGGCCTGAACTATCCCAGTTTGTGATAAAACTTCTGGCCTGCCCCGCTTCAAGTGTCCTGTCAGAAAGGACCAGGAGGCATTGTCACTGACAAAAGAAGTCGCCTCGGTCAAAAAAGTGTTGATTACCTCACCTTCATTAAGATGAATGAGGCATGGATCCCGAAGGGACTAACAGTAGGGAATACGTTTGACTCACAAAAGGCCTGATGACATGCCTGGGCCTCGAAATGGGCCCCACGCTGCTGTATTTAATGTCTGCATACCGGATGACTTTCGTGAATTCTCCGCCACCAACTAGGGTTCAAGCCGCAATGTTTTAGTCACCTTTCTGCCTTGAAAACATCCATTTTTCCGGCCGCTGCTACAACAGCGGCTGCAACAATACCTAGTTTTTCGGGCATGTGTACATGCCTAATTTTTCTGGCCTCTAGTGCTGCACTGTGGCTGCAAAAACAAAACAAAAAAAGGCACATACATGTGTCAATTCCCCTTCGTGATCGGTACCTTGTTGTGGTGAAGGGGCTTGCGTATCACAATGAAGCAATCATCACCACTGAGTGATGTGTTATGGGAATTATATGAGAGTGACAGATCAGTCACCACATCATATAGATACCAGGACACATGAGAAACCTTAAATACTATCTCAGGAACATGCTGTACTATCGCATGCAGTTCTGAATCCATAGATATGGTATTTCATATATGATCTGGTGGCTATAAATTTTATCCCATATATCATTTGTCCTAAAGGTTTGATATATGGGACTTATAAATGTAAATATATACAAGTTCACCTATGTGCTGATTTTTACTGTCCAACCATCACCTATGAAATGGTACCAATCTTCTGTGTCCTCCTACGATGGTAGGCAATTTGTGCCCATGTTAAACATACCCACAACAGCGGCTAGCATAGGAGATCAGACAGAGCGGATCAGCAGAACGTTTCACCTCTTCTTTGGTGACGTCACCGCCTGCCGATGAAGCTCCGCCCAGTGGGAGTGGCGACTTTGATATGAGATCGGCGGCCAAGCGGCCGTGAGGCGGCTGCAAACAAGTGCCGGAGACTGTATCTCTCTGAGCTGCACGCGCGCAAACAGAAGCGTGCAACGTTCTCTCCATCAGTGTACATAGTGCAAGTTTCAGAGATTAAATAAACTGCACCTATGCCACTGTTACTCTGCTCCTGAGGACATGTCACTAGTTATACAGTGACATAGAAACGCGTCGAGCAGACGCATGAATAGGCAGAGACGGTCCTTTTGCAAGTTAGTGATGGGATAATAGAGACAAAGATTAGCAGGGTTGTAAGTAGAGCTCAAACATAAAGCTCTCACCCGCAACTTATCTATCCCGTCCACTATCGTTCTATACTCACTACTTGACATACATTGTTGTGGCTTATTAATTATGCTGCTACTAATGTTATAGCTGGTACCCTTGATAAACTATAAGCATATCCAGCGCATTTAGTGAGTATTGTCAGTGCATCTGGGAATTTATCAGGAGCCATATATAAAGCAGACAATCCTGATATATCCAGATTTGCACGTTTTGAAAGCGTGGATTGAGTGGCTATACCCATACAATTGTGGAGTGAGCCACCTGTCCAGGCTTAGCCTGACGAATTCATTATGTGGCAGGTTCGCCACGATTTTTAATATATTATTAATAAAATTTCTTTTAAGCTTGTATTCAGGCAGTTAAATATATTCTTCGCATATATACGCAAAATTTAGTTCATAGTTACACCTTATACAAAGTTGCCACACCCCAGATAAGGCCGTTGCTTCATTATGATCAGACTAAAAGCGATCGGCTGGATAATATTTCATTAAAAAAAACACATTTTATTTTTTTAAGTTGTATGGGTTTTTAATACATAAACTTTATTATGATTTTTTTAATTAGAAATCATGCAGACAATTTAAAAAATCTCCATCAATTCCAATACAAAGCAAGTACAGCGCTCAGAACAAAATTATTTCAGGATGTCGTTACAATAATTAAAGGGGTTGGCCACTCTCCATGTATTTTCAGCAACTGTGTGGGAGGCAGGGAAAAAAGACATTTCCTAATATATGTCTTTAACTAGATATGCCTATCTTTTAAACAATCTGAAGCCACACACCCTGAGCCTCGCTCTGATGTGCAGCCAGTCCGTCCATGGCTGCACGAGACATGGAGAAGATCCGTCCATGGCTGCTGTGTAAATGCGCATGCCCAGTCAGCCCCTGCCACAGGCGAGCTCCCTGCTCCTACTCTGTTTGTGTCAGACTTCTGAGCGGGAACCAGGCAGATCCCCTGTGAGGTAAACTGTACACTGCAAGTACCGTCCTACCTACAGCAGCCCCTGATGGTAGGTGTGCCCAGCTTGTCACTACTACAGCAGCCTTCCCCCCTGCAGCCCTCAATGTGCCTTATTATTTTCTTGAATAAGCGGAGGAGAAGATCTTGTGTGCGATTCCCGATCCCCCCCCCCTCCCGCTGCAACCCTCAACGTGCCTCCTTATTTTATTCTTAGCTAAACTCCAGACACCAAACGGACTAAGGGGTTATAAACTCCAATCAAGAAACAGACCTTCAGACGTCAATGAGTCACTCACCAGTGGGAAATGAAGTGTTGGAAGATAGAGAGATCAGGCTGTTTGCAGAGCAGGTCACCACTGATAGAGGGGGAGATAGTGTCTGTCAGTGCTGGAGGTACCTGTGTGTGCTGTGGACGTGCTGAGGTGGGGGTGTTCTGTCAGAAAACCTCAGATTCCCTTATCCTGGCATTGTAATATTGTATGGGGGGGGACTGTGTAATATTGTGTGCAGGAGGGGGCTGAGTAATATTGTATGGGGGGGACTGTGTAATATTGTGTGCAGGAGGGGGCTAAGTAATATTGTATGGGGGGGACTGTAAAATTGTGTGCAGGAGGGGGCTGAGTAATATTGTATGGGGGGGACTGTGTAATATTGTGTGCAGGAGGGGGCTGAGTAATATTGTATGGGGGGGGACTGTGTAATATTGTGTGCAGGAGGGGGCTGAGTAATATTGTATGGGGGGGACTGTGTAATATTGTGTGCAGGAGGGGGCTGAGTAATATTGTATGGGGGGGACTGTGTAATATTGTGTGCAGGAGGGGGCTGAGTAATATTGTATGCAGGAGGGGGCTGAGTAATATTGTGTGCAGGAGGGGGCTGAGTAATATTGTATGGGGGGGGGACTGTGTAATATTGTGTGCAGGAGGGGGCTGAGTTATATTGTATGGGAGGGGACTGTGTAATATTGTGTGCAGGAGGGGGCTGAGTAATATTGTATGGGGGGGGACTGTGTAATATTGTGTGCAGGAGGGGGCTGAGTAATATTGTATTGGGGGACTGTGTAATATTGTGTGCAGGAGGGAGCTGAGTAATATTGTATGGGGGGACTGTAATATTGTGTGCAGGAGGGGGCTGAGAAATATTGTATGGGGGGGGGGGGGGGGACTGTGTAATACTGTGTGCAGGGGGGCCGAGTAATATTTTGTGTAATTTTGTATGCAAGGGGGGGGGGGGTGCAGTGTGATTTTTGTATGCGGGGGGTGGGGTGCAGTGTGATTTTTGTATGCGGGGGGTGGGGTGCAGTGTGATTTTTGTATGCGGGGGGTGGGGTGCAGTGTGATTTTTGTATGCGGGGGGTGGGGTGCAGTGTGATTTTTGTATGCGGGCTGCTATCTGGGGAGGCCACGTTGTATGTGACATGTTTTACTTAATAGAACAGGTTTTCTGTATGTTCTCCGCACCCAATATTTATTCTTATATATTTTCTACTGTACAAGTCAAAATGAAAGCTGCCCTTTTGACTCTTTTTAATAAAAACTTATTCTTGAAACAACAAATTTTTTCTATATATTTTTGATCATTTATGAATTTATTTTTATATTTTTTCAGTTCTTCTGTGTTCTAGGCGTTTGTAGCTGTGCATAGAGACGGACGCAGGCGTCTATAATGGTCAGTGTTGAGCGAAGCGAGCTTCAGATGCTTCATTCTAAGTTTCTTCGTTCAAAACGTCGGAGTAATACTGTACAGTGATTTGTCTCCGTACAGTATTGGAATGTATGGGCCGTGAGGAGCCAAAGTAAGTTATTCATGAAGTTGCGCGAGACTTTATTGAATAACTCAGGTAGGTGATTTTTAAAGTTGAAAAACACTTTAAAACTATAAACTGAACTTTGTTTCGGTCCAGTCTAGTATTTCTGAACCGAAGACGAGTTCAGTTTCAAGTTTTAAAGTGTTTTTCCACTTAAAAAATCAACTACCTGAGTTATTCAATAAAGTCTTGCGCAACTTCGCAAATAACTTACTTTGGCTCCTCAGAGCCCATACATTCTAATACTGTACGGTATTACTCCTAAGTTTAGAACAAAGCGACTTTGGATGAAGCCTCCAACGCTCACTGCCCTCAACACCAACAATGGCCTAACAGACACGCACATTACACCACCCTGCGGATCATTGAGGAGCAGCGTTTACTGCTACAAGGGGACTCCCTGTACAATGTTTAAACCCCTTCCTGACCACCCAACGTAAATATACCTTGGTGGGTGGTTATTTAACCACCTCCGGACCGCCTAACGCACGGATGCGTCCGGAAGGTGGTTGATTCATTCCTCCTGGACGCATCCGTGCGTCATCTCGCGAGACGCGAGATTTCGGTCACAGCCGGCCCGCGCAAACGCATTGCGGGCCGGCAAAAGTTAAAGGAGTATTTCGTCAGCAACCTGCCAGCCAATGATCGCGGCTGGCAGGTTGCCGATTTTTTAAAAAATCCAATCAGAAGCCACATAGCAGATCATATTAGTAAATATGATCTGTTATATGGCTGCCCTGCTCCTCTGCTGGTCCTTTTCGTCGGTTGGATCCAGCAGAGGAGCAGGCTTCACAGTGAGTACACCAAACACTACACTTTAGCCCCAGATCACCCCCTTGCATTTGCACCCCAATTAACCCTTTGATCACCCCTTTGTTCGCCCCTGTCAATCACTAGTGAAAGGAAAAAAGTGATCAGTGCAAACTGTCACTTTTTTTTATCACTGGTATTGACTGTTAGGTTTTAGGATAGTTTAGGCCCCTTGGTTAGGTAGTTTAGGGATCAGTTAGCGCCCAGCCCACCGCAGTCACTGATTCGCTGATTAGCGTATCGCTAAGTTTCCGAAATTAAAATTTATTGGGGCCTTCTCCTCAACATGGGTCTAACTAAAAAGCATGAATTGGGGTCATATTGGTCCACGAACCCAATTCATCACATGCCCATGTTCTCTGCTGCTATGTCCAGGACACGATTTGAGACCATCCTGCGTTTCCTGCACTTTAGCGACAACACCACCTCCCGTCCCAGAGGCCACCCAGCTTTTGACCGGCTCAACAAAATTCGGCCCCTCATAGACCATTTCAAACAGAAATTTGCAGATTTGTATACCCCAGAGCAAAACATCTGGGTAGACGAGTCCCTAATACATTTTACCGGGCGCCTTGGCTTCAAACAATACATCCCAAGCAAGCGCGCCCGGTATGGGGTCAAATTGTATAAGCTCTGTGAAAGGGCCACAGGCTATACCCACAAATTTCGTGTCTATGAGGGAAAAGATCAGACCCTGGAGCCGGTCGGTTGCCCTGACTACCTGGGGAGCAGTGGGAAGACAGTCTGGGACTTGGTGTCACCCTTATTCGGCAAGGGGTACCATCTTTATGTGGACAATTTCTACACAAGTGTGGCCCTCTTTAGGCATTTGTTTCTAGAACGGATTGGCGCCTGTGGCACCGCGCGAACTTCCCCCAACGGCTCGTTACCACCCGTCTTGCAAGGGGGCAGAGGGATGCCTTGTGTAACGAAGAACTGCTCGCGGTGAAATGGAGAGACAAGCGTGACGTTTACATGCTCTCCTCCATTCACGCAGACACGACAATACAAATTGAGCGAGCAACCCGTGTCATTGAAAAGCCCCTCTCAGTCCACGACTATAACCTTCACATGGGAGGGGTGGACTTCAATGACCAGATGTTGTCTCCGTATTTAGTTTCCCGCAGAACCAGACTCTGGTATAAGGTGTCTGTATATTTGATTCAATTGGCTCTGTATAATAGTTTTGTTCTCTACAGTAAGGCCTCTTTCACACGACAGTATGTCCATTTCAGTGTTTTGCGTTCTGTTTTTCACGGATCCGTTGTTCCGTTTTTTGCTTCCGTTGTGGTTCCGTTTCCGTTCCGTTGTTCCGTTCCGTTTTTCCGTATGGCAAATACAGTATACAGTAATTTCATATTAAAAATTGGGCTGGGCATAACATTTTCAATAGATGGTTCCGCAAAAAACGGAACGGATACGGAAGACATACGGATGCATTTCCGTATGCATTCCGTTTTTTTTGCGGACCCATAGACTTTAATGGAGCCACGGAACGTGATTTGCGGCCAAATATAGGACATGTTCTATCTTTAAACGGAACGGAAAAACGGAAATGGAATGCACACGGAGTACATTCCGTTTTTTTTGCGGAACCATTGAAATGAATGGTTCCGTATACGGACCGCAAAAAACGGCCCGCAAAACGGAAAAAAAAAACGGTCGTGTGAAAGAGGCCTAAGGCTGGGAGAACTGGATCCTTCCTCAAATTTCAGGAAAAGATCATCGAGAGTCTCCTGTACCCAGGAGGTTCCGTGGCCCCATCCACCAGTGTAGTTAGCCGTCTACACGAGCGACATTTCCCCAATGTCGTTGCCGGCACCTCAACCCACCCGTCACCCCGAAAAAGATGTTGTGTCTGTAGCAGGAGTGGAATAAGGCGTGACACCCGCTATTTCTGTCCTGACCACACTGCCCTATGCTTAGGGGAGTGTTTCCGGAAGTACCACACACAAGTACACCTAGCATAGGGATCACATCTCACCAGGACAGGCACACAGGGCTATTAGGGCCCATTCACATACAGCTGCTGCAAACGTCTCCTTTCACCTGGGACAAAGTGCATAACGCACTTCGCCACATCTTTGGGCGATTTGCGCTTTGCACATGGGGAAGGAGAGGTTTGTTCTATAAAAGGTAAAAAAAAAAAAAAAAAAAAAAAAAAAAACACCAGTAAGCAAAAAGGTTAATGTTTAGTTCAAAAAGTTAAAGTTTATATGTTCTGTTCCAAAGTTAATAAAATTATTGCGTTGCGGCCTGGTTTTTTCTTTTTTTTACCTTCCAGGTGGACCAACCGATCGACTAGCTGTCAGATTACACGCAAGTCGGTGTATGCGGCGCTGCAAGACGAGATTTCTCCTCTGCAGTAAAAGATACGTTTGCCAAGGCATATGAGCTGAGGAGGCGGCGTTCCTATGCTTTGGCAAACACTTTGTATATATAAAAAAAAATAATTCCCGGCAATGATTTATTCATCCACATCGATTGATGTGAATGGAGAAATCTGGTTTGCCAGGGCATACGAGCTAAGTGGGTATGGACGTTGGGCTGAGCTCCTATGTCCTGGCAGACGCCTTTCCCCTCCTTTTTTTTTTTTGGCAGAGATTTTTTCATCCACATTGTTCGATGCGAATGAAGAAATCTGTGCCGTTCATTTTTTTCTTTCAGCCCAGAGGCTGAACGGAAAAAAAAATCTCATTACCTGTATGCTCAATATAAGGAGAATAGCAGAAACTCCTAATGCTGGCCATACATGTAATGATTGCGGAGACCCTCAAATGCCAGGGCAGTACAAACACCCCACAACTGACCCCATTTTGGAAAGAAGACACCCCAAGGTATTCGCTGAGGAGCATATTGAGTCCATGAAAGATTTAAATTTTTGTCCCAAGTTAGCGGAAAGTGAGACTTTGTGATAAAAAAAAAAAAAAAAAAAACAATTTCCGCTAACTTATGCCCAAAAAAAAAAATTTCGATGAACTCGCCAGGCCCCTCATTGAATACCTTGGGGTGTCTTCTTTCCAAAGTGGGGTCACATGTGGGGTATTTATACTGCCCTGGCTTTTTAGGGGCCCTAAAGAGCCAGAAGAAGTCTGGGATCCAAATGTCTAAAAATGCCCTCCTAAAAGGAATTTGGGCACCTTTGCGCATCTAGGCTGCAAAAAAGTGTCACACATGTGGTATCGCCGTACTCAGGAGAAGTTGGGGAATGTGTTTTGGGGTGTCATTTTACATATACCCATGCTGGGTGAGATAAATATCTTGGTCAAATGCCAACTTTGTATAAAAAATAAATGGGAAAAGTTGTCTTTCCCCAAGATATTTCTCTCACCCAGCATGGTTATATGTAAAATGACACCCCAAAACACATTCCCCAACTTCTCCTGAGTACGGCGATACCAAAAAAAAATCATCATTTTCCGCTAACTTGTGACAAAAAATAAAAAGTTCTATGAACTCACTATGCCCATCAGCGAATACCTTAGGGTGTCTACTTTCCGAAATGGGGTCATTTGTGGGGTGTTTCTACTGTCTAGGCATTGTAGAACCTCAGGAAACATGACAGGTGCTCAGAAAGTCAGAGCTGCTTCAAAAAGCGGAAATTCACATTTTTGTACCATAGTTTGTAAACGCTATAACTTTTACCCAAACCATTTTTTTTTGCCCAAACATTTTTTTTTTATCAAAGACATGTAGAATAATAAATTTAGCGAAAAATGAAAGTAGTGTAGTGCAGAAGTGTAAAAAGTGGCCTGGTCATTAAGGGGGTTTTAGCTAGCAGGGTTAAAGTGGTTAAATATGGCGGCTGCTGGCGAGCACCATAGCTGCTGTGTGCTGTTTTAACCCCTTAAGGACCCATGACATACATGTACTTCATGAGGTCTGTGGGTCTCTGGGGGAAGATCGGGGTGGAATCGCTGCACCATGGCTGCTCTTACTAGCAGGCCAGGCCATGCCAGGAAAGAGCAGCATGGTGCCAATCCACCCCCTTGCAGCTCCAAGCGCTGCGATTGGCTGATCAATGTGTTGGTCACATGGCAGCCCAGGAAGCTGTCAGCAGTTGTGGGGAGGGTCGTCCTAGGTGAGGCAGGGGACACCAGTGTTTTGGGTCCCCTGCCAGCGCTGCGATTGGCTGGAACAATGCTCCAGCCAATGGCAGCGCTATAGCTGCACAGGAAGAGGCTGAACTTCCCTGCAAGCAGACATTCTAGCTGATGACTGCATGCAGAGGATCTGTTCTGCTGTGACTTGCTGGGACTTGTGCTGTACCACCACTACAAATTTAACCCTTTTGCTGCTGAAAAGAACAACATCTGGAATCGCTGCACAGATTTTTTGTCATTTGCAGCTGTTCCAGATCCCTTGTCCCTTTTCCACCCCCCGTCCCCCCTCACATCATTTTTTTACGGACACAATTAGGACCGTGCACTATTCTTGGTATTTTATATTTTTTCAATTTTCCAGTTCTGCATCACTTTTTCTGCGTGCGAGCTGTGACCTCCAAGTGCTTTTCAGTGCGTACCTGCCTGATCAGCACCTGCGGATTATTTGTGGTGATTTTTTTGCCAATTTTTATTTATTTTTTGTTAAAAAAGAACTGGTAGTTGGGCATGTGTGCGTGTGTGTGTATGTGTGTGTATATATATACATATATGACGAAAAAATCCGGAATGCACTCCAAGATAAACGTGAAATAAATGATTTATTCACCCATAAAAATGGCAAAACTTGCGACGTTTCGGCTAACAAGAGCCTTCCTCAAGCATGGAAGCAGTGAAAGTGAGAGCATAGAAAAGACATTTCATTAATGTGGAACCAATCAGATAGAGTTTGCAATTAACATCCAATTACATACATCTGTTATAAAAAACATACAAAGTGCATGTGCATCAAATGACATGTGTCATATAATTTATATTCTCGGGAAAGAGTTCATTTTATGTGAGGATAATGCCAGTGAAAATCATAATAAAAACAGTGATATAATGAGGAATGCGGATCACGGAAATAACACCCAAAGAGGCAATAGCGCCCACATAGACCATCGCGTTGGTTGGGCGTCTCTGTCTCTTCAATGCGCATGTCCAGAAGAACGTCATCCTATGAATCATGATGCAGAGAAGCTGGCGCATGTGTTCTATGGTATCAAACTAACATCGCCATCTTGGTTGAGGGCAGGTTGCCCTATGTATTCATATAGTATACCGATGTGCGCTGTACCTAATATCACCCGAATCAAGTAAGTAGCTGTAGTAGGGATCTCCTACATGTGTCAGTAGATGGATAGGGATCCCACCCTGCCGAGGGGGATACCGAACCAGGAGGCCACAGGTGTCGAAAGGGGACATTTCCATGAACCATATCGACACCGATAGCCAAACAACTGACAAAAGACCAGCTACAGGGAGATCATCCCTGAATATGGAACAGCATCACAACTGAACAATGATCAAAGATCTACGTCTGCAAATAAGGATTATAGATCTGGACCGGCGCATAAGGGAGAGAACAAAGATGTCAGCCCTGGTATCCGTTGCCTCCAAAGGATATAGTTCACGGATCCGCATCCATCACCAGGTGTATTAAAATGTTCTAAAAGGCAAAGAGAAAGAAAAATGCATATGTTACTATTTGTATAAATTGTGTTACAATTTTATTACATGACACGGAGGCTCCTATTGCTATCTCTTTCTTTACTAAAATCGTATAGCAGCAAAAAACGAACAAATCAATCAAAGTGGAAACCATGGCAACTGACTCCTCCCCACTGTGCCAGTATAACAGTCCTAGTCACTGTCGACTCCTCCTCTTTCTTTGCTGCTCTCCTCACAGATAAGTACAGTGGTCTTATTGTCTGTGGGCTGAGCGTTATTAGTAGTATTATTATTGGTATTATTATTATTAGTATTAAGTATATATCATATATTATATGTTTTATATATATATTTATGCCTGCTTGTAGTCCTCATTCTGGTGAGGTGTGTTTTTCCTCCCCACCCTTTCCCTTATTGCTTTTTCCCATAGGCAAGTTTTTCTTCCCTTTTAGGTTTCTTTTCCCACCTGTAGCGCTGCTGGGTTCGTCCCCACTCCCTGTGCGGCCATTTCGCCGCTCCATAACTCTCCCGTTACCCACCGCTACCTCTGCACCGCTCCGCTTCTGCTTCCTTCTGGGCGGCCGAGATCTCGCGAGATTTCGGCCGCCATTTTACCTCAGACGCTTTTTCGCGCGCATTCCGCTCTCTGCTCTGAATCGAGCGTGATCTCGCGGGATTTCGCGAGATTTGCGCCGATTCTCCTCAGAGGAGCTGCCGGAGCATCACAGTTCACCTCAGCATATCTGCTGCCTCTTAGAGAAATAGAATTTGGAGTTTGTTTGCTTGAATATTGAGCTATATTACTGATTATAACCCTATTAATATCAGCCCATTAATATTAGCCTTCTGTTAAAAAGCCACATTAGGCCCTATTAATATTAGCCTATTAATACATTAAGCCCTATTAATATTAGACCGTTTTTTGTTAAGCCACATTAGGCTCTATTGATAATACACGGTCTGGGATACAATGTCCAAAGTGAATATGGGTGGGTGTGAATCTAACCCTGAAATGGTAGAGGTGCCCTCTGATACACAAGAACAAGCTGCCATGTCTGTAGAGGCACAAACTTCAGCTATTCAGCGTTCAGTGACTGCAGCTATCCAGGCTGCCATGGGGTCTATGTCCACGGCCATTTCCACTTCAATTTCTGAAGCCCTTATGGCCGGCCCCTCCTCCTCCAAAACTTCTAGGTCCCATCCATCCGAGACCTTACTACCTGCCTCCAGAACCATTAAGACTGGTGGAACTGAAGCCACCCAAGACGGCGTGCCCCGTTCACGCAAAAGAGCCTATGCCCGCCAGGCAGAAAAGGCGAGGCAGTGGAAAAGCGCTAGAGCGCTACAAGATTATGTTTCGGGCTCTGAACCCGACTCAGATGAGGAGGCTCAGTATAATTCTATTGAATTTGAGGACTTAGAGGAGGACGATCTTTTGGATTCGGACCTTCCAGGTCCATCCTCCAGATCTATCACGCCACGGTCTGCTTCCATGGAGGTTCCTATAGAATCTTCAGCCATTTTAGATCCCGAGGGTGAACCCCTATTTGATCCCGATACATTGCACCACCCAAGGTCTGCAGAGTGGCTTCCGTCCTCACATGTGGCAAAATACCTTGAAGCCCGAGTGCGCCAGCCTCTTTCTAAGGAGGCGCGCAATAAAATGAAAGCGGAGTGCCCCAGACCCATAATTCCAAATAAAGTATGCGAGACACCTATCGTTGACCCGAAAATGTGTCAATTCCTCGCTAAATCGGGCTGGAACCCAAAGAAGGGTTTAGAGTCAGCATTAAAGTCATGCCAAGACAAACTATTGGACCTTTTGGGCCCACTAACAAAAATTTTCGAGATGGCTGAGTCAGCCAAATCCCAGAATTCACTGGTGGATCCGGAGGAACTCCGGGGATGGGTTCAGCGGGCTGTGTGCATAACAGGCAACGTTAATACGTCACTGTCCATAGAGAGAAGGAAGGCGATTCTTTTCAAAATAGAACCCAAACTCTCCAATTTAGCTCTCACAGAAGCTGGTAAAGAGGCCCAGGGATTACTGTTTGGGGACTCCTTTATAAAGGACCTGTCCCGGTTCGTAGGAGCCTTCACTGCCCTTGACAAGGCCCAGACCTCGATGAAACGAGTATTCCAGGGTAGGGTCTCTCACAGGGCCGGCAGCTCCAGGGGCCGCCTGTCCGGCCGTCCTTCCTTCCAGACCCGTGGTTCGGGTCGAGGCTCCTTCCCCTATCGTCACTACACTCAAGAGTTCCGACAGCCACCCGCCTTCTTCCCCACCCGAGGATCAACTTGGCGTTCCCGTGGACCAAGGGGTTCATCTAACCGACGCCCTTTCGGTAAGTCGACTTCCAACATCTTCTTTGACCCCTTGGGTAGGGGGCAGACTCCGTATTTTTTCCCATGTCTGGTCAACCATCACGACCGACCCATGGGTTCTTTCTACTGTACGGGGGTTCCACATAGAACTGATTTGCTCGCAGATCCTAATTCCCCCCCCGCATCCTGTAGTCCTCCCGTCCTCAGCGCGCAGGCTGTTACATCAGGAACTGACGGCGCTACGTCAGAAGGGTGCCATAGAGCGAGCTCCTGTATCCACGGAGGGAATCCTAAGCAGTATGTTCCTGGTGGCCAAAAAAGGAGGTCAAATGCGCCCCGTAATCAACCTTCGGGCCCTAAACGCTTTCGTGCGATATCGGCACTTCAAGATGGAGGGCATTCACCTTCTCAGGGACTTGCTACTCCATGGCGACTGGATGGTCAAACTAGACCTGAAAGATGCCTACCTGACAGTGCCGGTAGCCGAGTCGTCCAGAGATCTTCTTCGTTTTCTCTGGGGCTCGGAGATATGGAGATTCACATGTCTACCTTTCGGACTGTCTTCGGCCCCCTGGTGTTTCACCAAACTTCTACGGCCGGTCATCTCCTGTCTCCGCAGTCAAGGGATTCGTCTGATTATTTATCTAGACGATATCCTCATCATGGCCCAGTGCCCTTCCGTACTGCTTACACATCTGCAATGTTCCATGGACCTATTATCTCGACTGGGTTTTCTTCTCAACCTGGAGAAATCGACTTTAACTCCGGCTCAGTCCATAGAGTTTCTAGGCTTCACCATCAATTCGTCCACGGAGACCCTCAGTCTCCCTCCTTCCAAAGTGCGAGCCATCCGCAAGGAGCTCCTTCATGCCCTCTCTCTTCCACAAGTCTCTCTACGCCACCTGGCCCGTATAATAGGCCTTCTCTCTTCGTCCATCCAAGCAGTGTTCCCAGCTCCTCTACATTACCGGGCCTTGCAGAGGCTCAAGATTGCCCACCTTCAATCGGGAGCATCCTACGCGGATTTGATCACCTTGGACAAAGACACCAGAGACGAGTTGTCTTGGTGGATCCACAACCTGGAAGTGTGGAATGGGAAGGCGATTTTTCGTCCCCGTCCGGACATCACGATAGAGTCAGACGCCAGCCTTCTAGGCTGGGGAGCTTACAGCAACGGTGTGTCTACTGGAGGTCGTTGGTCGGTAGAGGAGTCGACCCTTCACATAAACGCCTTAGAACTACTGGCGGGCTCTTTTGCAGTTCGCAGTTTCGCGAGCAACCTGACCAAGACTTGCATCAGATTACGGATGGACAACATCTCTGCAGTCAGGTATGTCAATGCCATGGGAGGCACACATTCTACAACCCTATCCCACCTAGCGCGGGATTTCTGGACTTTCTGCCTCGCCAGGGAGATCACGGTGTCGGCAGAATATATACCGGGCCTACACAATACCCATGCGGACTGGAGCTCTCGTTTTCTGTCGGACTCCAGCGATTGGAGATTAGACACCACAGTCTTCTCATCCATTTCATCCCATTGGGGTCCTTTCTATCTAGACCTTTTTGCGTCTCGCCTGAACTCCCAACTTCCACGATTTTACAGCTGGCGTCCGGATCCAGACGCAGAGGCGGTAGATGCTTTCCTTCAAGATTGGACAGGTCACATTTCCTACGCCTTCCCTCCGTTCGCTCTGATCCCACGGGTCTTAACCCTAACCCGCCTTCAGGGAGCGGATCTTGTTCTTATAGTCCCTTTTTGGACCACCCAGTCGTGGTTTCCCCAACTTCTGGAGTACTTAATTCAGTGTCCCCTACTTCTTCCGACCTTCCCGGACCTCTTGTTAGATCCTTCGGGTCTCGGACATCCTCTTATCCTCGAAGGCTCCCTCCAACTTCTGGCGTGCAGAATTTCAGGGAACCCTGGAACATCACTGGAATTTCGGACTCAGCTAGACGCCTATTGGACGAGGCATGGGCTCCGGGGACCAGACGGTCTTATCGGTCAGCCTGGAGATCTTGGTCTGATTGGTGCCTGGCTAGGCACCTGGATCCCGTTTCAGCCCCTGTAACAGACGTACTTCAATTTCTTACTTCGCTTTTTGAGGACGGTAAAGCTTACCGTACCATCAACTTGTACCGCTCTGCTATTTCCGCTTTTCACCACGGGTTTGGGGGGTGCCCGGCGGGTCAGCATCCCCTTGTTTGCCGTCTTCTTAGAGGTTCCCGTCTTTCCCGTCCGCCCAGACCTCGTTTTTCCTCTACGTGGGATGTCTCTTCTGTTCTGTCCCTTTTTTCCTCCTGGCCTTCTAATACGGACCTTACCCTTCGCCAGCTTTCGGCTAAGCTGGTTTCCTTGTTTTGTTTGATCTCCTGCAAGAGGGTATCCGACGTCCGCGCTTTAGATTACGACGCCAGATCCTTCACTCCCAACGGGGTTGTATTCAACATCACACGACGCACCAAGACTAGTATCAGGTCCGTTTCTTACCCATGTTTTCCAGACTCCCCTGCCCTCTGCCCAGTGACCTGCCTTCGGGAATATGAGGTACGTACTCTCCCTTTTCGCTCACCTAATTGTCCTCAGCTTTTTCTATCATACCGTCGACCTTTTGGACCGGTATCAACAATCACTCTAGCCCGCTGGGTGAAGTGGGTTATGTCCTTGGCAGGTGTGAATACGGAAATTTTCACCGCACATTCCACTAGAGGGGCTTCAGCAACCTCAATGACTATGGCAGGCGCCCGTTTGGAGGACATTATGAAATTAGCGGATTGGTCACGAGTTTCTACCTTTCGTGAATTCTATTTCCGGCCTCCGGTTCATGTTTTTTCTTCTGTGGTAAGTCAGCTTTGAACTCGCAATAGGAGCCTCCGTGTCATGTAATAAAATTGCATGATTTTCCTATCTTATGACGTAAAGTCATGATTTTATTAAAGACACGGAGGCGAGTATTGCCCCACCCTATTTCCCCCCCTGAGGTTTTGGGATTTGAATAACTGGGGTTTTTTATATTATATTTACATCTGACAGTTACAGTACTATATGTATACTGCAATGCGTAACTGATGATTATTACCTTCATTTAGAAGTTTTTCTACCTTTTGTCTCTTTTTCCTTTCATAGGATGAATTTACTACTTCCAACTACTGCTATCGTTTCAGTTTCCAGTTTTATTCTTCGGTTAAAGAGTTGATTGATCTCCAGTTTCTATGGACTTTTAATCATCAAGATCAGTTTTTCCAGTGGACTATCACCATCAAAGAAAGAGGAGGAGTCGACAGTGACTAGGACTGTTATACTGGCACAGTGGGGAGGAGTCAGTTGCCATGGTTTCCACTTTGATTGATTTGTTCGTTTTTTGCTGCTATACGATTTTAGTAAAGAAAGAGATAGCAATACTCGCCTCCGTGTCTTTAATAAAATCATGACTTTACGTCATAAGATAGGAAAATCATGCAATTATATATTGATCTTTCACAGTTCTCCTGCACTATTATACTTTTGAGAGAAAGGTAAATCGCACATGGGGAGAGGGGGGGCGAACCCCAAATCTCAAGACTCTCACCTGAACTCAACATTAAGGCCTCTAGGGTATAAGCTATCCAGGTCATAGATCCAACGCAATTCTCTTTTCTTGAGTATTGCTGAACGATCACCTCCTCTCCTAGGGACTGTAATCTGATCAACAATCCAGCATCTTAGATCCCGTTCACTGTGTTGGAGGGATCCAAAATGTCTGGCCACAGGTAAGTCAGTGCGTTTTTTCCTGATAGAATTTCTGTGATTATTTAACCTCAGTTTTAGTTCTGTTGTTGTTTCTCCAACGTAGATTAGATTGCACAGGCAAGCCAATACATAAATTACATATGATGATGAGCAAGTTAAAGGAAATTTGATAGGAAATTCTTGGTGTGTGGCTGGATGTATAAAAGATCTAGATTTGCAGATGTAACGGCAATTGACGCAGTTGAGGCAAGGAAAACATCCAAGACCCAACTGTGCCAATGTCCGCTGTATACTGACCTTCTTGGGGCCAACATCTGCCCTCACTAGATGATCTTTGATGTTTTTGTTTTTACGATAAGACATAAGTGGAGGGAGTCTAAACTCAGGTACGTCCTGAATGGATTTACTTAAAATGCACCAATTGTCTCTCAAAATACGTCCTATCGCCACACTATGATCGCAAAATGTGGACATGAAAGGTATCCTACGCATTTTCTGAGTGGCAATGGGAGCAGTCTCAGTATTAGTATGCAGAATTTTATTTTTATGTTCGTTCAGCAGTCGACGGGGATAACCCCGTTCCCTGAATTTATCTGCCATCATCTCCAAGGTGGTAGTAAACTCAGTCGGATCTGATACAATACGTTTTGTACGTAAAAACTGTGAATAAGGTAAATGCTTAACTAAGCTGCGCGGATGATTGCTTTCAAACCGCAAGAGTGTATTTCTGTCAGTCGTCTTGACAAATAGACCCGTGTGAATGGAGCCATCAATCAGTCGAACATTGGTGTCCAAAAATGACAATTGAGTCTTTGAAAACGATATGGTATATTGTAAATCTGCATCAATGCTATTTAGATAAGAATGAAAATCGATCAATTGAGGCTCCGTACCTGTCCATAGGACGGATTTTTTTCGTCTCTACAATACTCAGGGTATTGCCGCTACCCTATACTGGATATTGCACCCACACCTTGGCTGGTGCTCCCGCTGGATTTTCTCTTTTCTCTACATTGGCACCGTGAGTGAGCACACCGGTTCTACACATTTTTTCATCATGTCTTACACCGAAACACCCTGTGGCGGC